>NC_057814.1:515371136-515475503 GCF_018294505.1 Triticum aestivum
GAGGGGAAAACGAAGAGGAGACAAGGTGGAGGTTTTTGCGGCGGCAGGGAGGAAATAATTGATGGGACGGCTAGTCTAGGGTTTGGACTGTTATAAATAGCACATGGGTTTTTGGTTAGGGGCTAATTTGGTCCATCCGATCGCAATCGGACGATCAAGAATAAATAGGTAGGGAGAGTCCAACAAAGAAAACGGTGATGTTTTACAGATGTTAGGAGATGATCTGAATGCAGCGGTGATGACTGAGCGAGTCGGGTTCGGGACAGGTTCCGGACGTGCGCGAGAAGGGGTTTTCTGCATTGTGCAGAGAGGCTCAGACGGTCGAACAACAAAAGAACGGTTGGTCTCGAAGGGACAACGAAGGCAACAGGGAGAAGCGGGAACTACGAACGGACCACGAGTTTAAGAAAACATGCGGATGCAATGCGTATGATGTGATGATGAATGCAACAAACAAATAAATACACGCGACGATAACGAAAAACGAGGAAGGCATCTGGAGCGTCGGTCTCGGGGCATTACACTCTTTGTTGCATGTTGAGGGATGGTTATATGATCCAATTATGTTATTATTGTTGAGAGAACTTGCACTAGTGAAAGTATGAACCCGAGGCCTTGTTTCCTAGTATTGCAATACCGTTTGTGCTCACTTTTACCACTTGCTACCTTGCTGTTTTTATATTTTCAGATTACAAAAACCTATATCTACCATCCATATTGCACTTGTATCACCATCTCTTCGCCGAACTAGTGCACCTATACAACTTACCGTTGTATTGGGTGTGTTGGGGACACAAGAGACTCTTTGCTATTTGGTTGCAGGGTTGTTTGAGAGAGACCATCTTCATCCTACGCCTCCCACGGATTGATAAACCTTAGGTCATCCACTTGAGGGAAATTTGCTACTGTCCTACAAACCTCTGCACGTGGAGGCCCAACAACGTCTACAAGAAGAAGGTTGCGTAGTAGACATCAAGCTCTTTTCTGGCGCCGTTGCCGGGGAGGCTAGGTAAGCGGCACTCACACCCCGTCAACAAAGCTCTTTTCTAGCGCCGTTGCCGGGGAGGTGAGTGCTTGAAGGTATATCTATAGATCTTGTAATCGAATCTTTTAGTTTATAGTTTTATCACTAGTTTAGTCTATAAAAGAAAATTACAAAAAAATGTAATTGAGTTTGCCTCATATGCTTCATCTTTTTAATGTCTTTCGTGAAAATGATGGGAAGGAAAATTGTGCTCAAGTACTAGAAAAAGAATTACATAGCATGCTTGGCATAAAATATGTGAATGATGAGCATGATTGCAATGTTGTTAGTATGAATTCTTTGAACATCCGTGATGCTAATGATATGCAAAGCCACAAGCTTGGGGAAGCTATGTTTGATGAAGATGATATTTTTTGTCCCCCAAGTTTTGATGAGCAAATTTATTATGATGAAAGCATGCCTCCTATTTATGATGATTATTTTGACGACATGTATGCTATAAAGAATAAAGATAACCATGAAACTTGTCATCATGATTTTAATTTTCAATTGGATTATGCTTCACATGATAGTTATTTTGTTGAGTTTGCTCCCACTACTATTCATGAGAAGAAGTTTGCTTATGTGGAGAGTAGTAAAATTTCTATGCAAGTAGATCATGAAAAGAATGATTTAGGTGCTGGTTATATTGTTGAATTCATTCATGATGCTACTGAAAGTTATTATGAGAGAGGAATGTATGCTTGTAGGAATTGCAATAATATCGAGTTTCCTCTCTATGTGCTTAAAGTTTTGAAGTTATGCTTGTTTTACCTTCCTATGCAAGTTGATTCTTGTTTCCATAAGTTTTTTGCTCACAAAATCCCTATGCATAGGAAGTGGGTTAGACTTAAATGTGCTAGTCATATTCTTCATGATGCTCGCTTTGTGTTTCAGTTCTTATCTTTTATGTGAGCATCATTGAAATCATCATGCCTAGCTAGGGGCTTTAAATGTTAGCGCTTGTTGGGAGGCAACCCAATTTTATTTTAGTTTCTTGCCTTTTGGTTCTGTTTAGGAATAAATAATCCATCTAGCTTCTGTTTAAATGTGGTTTTGTGTTTTAATTAGTGTTTGTGCCAAGTAGAACCTTTGGGAAGACTTGGGTGAAGTCTTTATGATCATGCTGTAAAAAACAGCAACTTTAGCGCTCACGAGATTTGCTTCAACTTTTTACTGCAGAGTGTTATTTAGTTGATTCTTCCTGCAGATGATTACTAGACAAATTCCTCAGGTCCACCAATTTATTTTAGAATTTTTGGAGTTCCAGAAGTATACATTTGATACAGATTACTACAGACTGTTCTGTTTTTGACAGATTCTGTTTTTCTTGTGTTGTTTGCTTATTTTGATGACTCTATGGCTAGTAAAATAGTTTATAAACCATAGAGAAGTTGGAATAAAGTAGGTTTAACACCAATATAAATTAAGAATGAGTTCATTACAGTACCTTGAAGTGGTGTTTTGTTTGCTTTCGCTAACGGAGCTTACGAGTTTTCTGTTAAGTTTTGTGTTGTGAAGTTTTCAAGTTTTGGGTAAAGATTCGATGGACTATGGAATAAGGAGTGGCAAGAGCCTAAGATTGGGGATTCCCAAGTCATCCCAAGGTAATATTCAAGGACAACCAAAATCCTAAGCTTGGGGATGCCCCGGAAGGCATCCGCTCTTTCGTCTTTGTTCATCGGTAACTTTACTTGGAGCTATATTTTTATTCACCACATGATATGTGTTTTGCTTGGAGCGTCATTTTATTTTCTTTAGCCTTGCTTGCTGTTTGAATAAAATACCAAGATCTGAAATCCTTAAATGTTAGAGAGTCTTCACATAGTTACATAATTATTCAACTACTCATTGATCTTCACTTATATCTTTCGGAGTAGTTTGTTGTTTGCTCTAGTGCTTCACTTATACCTTTTAGAGCACAATGGTGGTTTTATTTTGAAGAAATGATCTCTCGTGCTTCACTTATATTATTTTGGGAGTCCTAAACAGCATGGTAATTTTCTTTGGTTATGAATTTAGTCCTAATATGATGGGCATCCAAGATGGGTATAATAAAAACTTTCATATAAAGTGCATTGAATACTAAGAGAAGTTTGATACTTGATAATTGTTTTGAGATATGAAGATGGTGATATTAGAGTCATGCTAGTTGAGTAGTTGTGAATTTGAGAAATACTTGTGTTAACGTTTGTGATTCCCGTAGCATGCACGTATGGTGAACCGTTATGTGATGAAGTCGTAGCATGATTTATTTATTGATTGTCTTCCTTATGAGTGGCGTTCGGGGACGAGCGATGGTCTTTTCCTACCAATCTACCCCCCTAGGAGCATGCGCATAGTACTTTGTTTCGATAGCTAATAGGTTTTTGCAATAAGTATGTGAGTTCTTTATGACTAATGTTGAGTCCATGGATTATACGCACTCTCACCCTTCCACCATTGCTAGCCTCTCTTAATATCGCACACCTTTCGCCGGTATCATACACCCACCATATATCTTCCTCAAAACAGCCACCATACCTACCTATTATGGCATTTCCATAGCCATTCCGAGATATATTGCCATGCAACTTACCACCGTTCCATTTATTATGACACGCTCCATCATTGTCATATTGCTTTGCATGATCATGTAGTTGACATTGTATTTGTGGCAAAGCCACCTTTCATAATTCTTTCATACATGTCAATCCTGACTCATTGCATATCCCGGTACCCCGCCGGAGGCATTCATATAGAGTCATATTTTGTTCTAAGTATCGAGTTGTAATTCTTGAGTTGTAAGTAAATAAAAGTGTGATGATCATCATTATTAGAGCATTGTCCCAGTGAGGAAAGGATGATGGAGACTATGATTCCCCCACAAGTCGGGATGAGACTCCGGACAAAAAAGAAAAAAAAGAAAAAAAGAGGCCATAAAAAAAGAGAAAGGCCCAAATAAAAAAGATAAAAATGAGAGAAAAAGAGAGAAGGGGCAATGCTACTATCCTTTTACCACACTTGTGCTTCAAAGTAGCACCATGATCTTCATGATAGAGAATCTCCTATGTTGTCACTTTCATATACTAGTGGGAATATTTCATTATAGAACTTGGCTTGTATATTCCAATGATGGGCTTCCTCAAAATGCCCTAGGTCTTCGTGAGCAAGCGAGTTGGATGCACACCCACTTAGTTTCTTTTTGAGCTTTCATACACTTATAGCTCTAGTGCATCCGTTGCATGGCAATCCCTACTCACTCACATTGATATCTATTGATGGGCATCTCCATAGCCCGTTGATACGCCTAGTTGATGTGAGACTATCTTCTCCTTTTTGTCTTCTGCACAACCACCATTCTATTCCACCTATAGTGCTATGTCCATGGCTCACGCTCATGTATTGCGTGAAGATTGAAAAAGTTTGAGAACATCAAAAGTATGAAACAATTGCTTGGCTTGTCATCGGGGTTGTGCATGATTTAAATATTTTGTGTGATGAAGATAGAGCATAGCCAGACAATATGATTTTGTAGGGATAACTTTCTTTGGCCATGTTATTTTGAGAAGACATGATTGCTTTGTTAGTATGCTTGAAGTATTATTGTTCTCATGTCAATATTAAACTTTTGTCTTGAATCTTATGGATTTGAATATTCTTGCCAAATTAAAGAAGATTACATGGATCTGAATATTCTTGCCACATCAAAAATTCTGTTTTTATCATTTACCTACTTGAGGACGAGCAGGAATTAAGCTTGGGGATGCTGATACGTCTCCAACGTATCTATAATTTTTGATTGTTCCATGCTATTATATTATCTGTTTTGGATGTTTATGGGCTTTATTAAACACTTTTATATTATTTTTGGGACTAACCTATTAACCCAGAGCCCAGTGCCAGTTCCTGTTTTTTCCCTTGTTTTAGTGTTTCGAAGAAATGGAATATCAAATGGAGTCGAAACGGAATGAAACCTTCTGGAGAAGTTATTTTTGGAAGGAAAGCAACCCGGGAGACTTGGAGTGCACGTCAGGAAAGCAACGAGGGAGGCACGAGGGAGGGGGGGCGCGCCCTCCACCCTCGTGGGCCCCTCGTGGCTCCCCTGGCGTATTTCTTCCGCCTATATATATCCATATACCCTAAAACGACTGGGGAACAGAATAGATCGGGAGTTCCGCCGCCGCAAGCCTCTGTAGCCACCAAAAACAAATCGGGACCCTGTTCCGGCACCCTGTCGGAGGGGGGAACCTTCACCGGTGGCCATCTTCATCATCCCGGTGCTCTGCCTGACGAGGAGGGAGTAGTTCACCCTCGGGGCTGAGGGTATGTACCAGTAGCTATGTGTTTGATCTTTCTCTCTCTCTCTCGTGTTCTTGACTTGGCACGATCTTGATGTATCGCGAGCTTTGCTATTATAGTTGGATCTTATGTTGCTTCTCCCCCTCTACTCTCTTGTAATGGATTGAGTTTCCCCTTTGAACTAATCTTATCGGATTGAGTCTTTAATGATTTGAGAACACTTGATGTATGTCTTGCCGTGCATATCTGTGGTGACAATGGGATATCACGTGATTCACTTGATGTATGTTTTGGTGATCAACTTGCGGGTTCCTCCCATGAACCTATGCATAGGGGTTGGCACACGTTTTCGTCTTGACTCTCCAGTAGAAACTTTGGGGCACTCTTTGAGGTTCTATGTGTTGGTTGAATAGATGAATCTGACATTGTGTGATGCATATCGTATAATCATACCCACGGATACTTGAGGTGACTTTGGAGTATCTAGGTGACATTAGGGTTTTGGTTGATGTGTGTCTTGAGGTGTTATTTTACTACGAACTCTAGGGCTGTTTGTGACACTTATAGGAATAGCCCAATGGATTGATCGGAAAGAATAACTTTGAGGTGGTTTCGTACCCTACCATAATCTCTTCGTTTGTTCTCTGCTATTAGTGACTTTGGAGTGACTCTTTGTTGCATGTTGAGGGATGGTTATATGATCCAATTATGTTATTATTGTTGACAGAACTTGCACTAGTGAAAGTATGAACCCTAGGCCTTGTTTCCTAGCATTGCAAAACCGTTTGTGCTCACTTTTACCACTTGCTACCTTGCTGTTTTTATATTTTCAAATTACAAAAACCTATATCTACTTACCATCCATATTTCACTTGTATCACCATCTCTTCGCCGAACTAGTGCACCTATACAACTTACCGTTGTCTTGGGTGTGTTGGGGACACAAGAGACTCTTTGCTATTTGGTTGCAGGGTTGTTTGAGAGAGACCGTCTTCATCCTACGCCTCCCACGGATTGATAAACCTTAGGTCATCCACTTGAGTGAAATTTGCTACTGTCCTACAAACCTCTGCACTTGGAGGTCCAACAACGTCTACAAGAAGAAGGTTGCGTAGTAGACATCAAGTCCCCCTTGCAATGTAAGTAGCTCCGGCTTTGCGAGGGATGGAGAGATAGCTTCAATGTGTGGAAGATAAGGTGTGAGAAAGCGAGGTCAATTGAGAGACATATAGATAGAGAGACAAAGTGAGTGTGGTCCGACATTCATTGAAAAGATATATATGCTCTGGAGAGATATTGTCTGATTGAGCTTTTGGGAAGGGTGAGGGCTGTAAGAGAGAGCTTGAGAGATGATCCAGTCACAGACATGTAGATATATTTTGTGCATGGGAGGAAGAAAGGTCAATCGATTACATACATAAAGTGATAGAGATTGAGCGAGTGTGGGTCGTGCGATCGAAAGAGTGAGACGGGGTGGAGAGAGTGACCTAGATAGACAATGTGCGTGAGAGAGTATACAATATGAATATGTCGAATTGGGCTCAAACATGGAGATATATCGTTTGTGTTCGAGAAAGAGCGAGGTCAATCGAGACATACAAAGAGAGAGAGAGAGAGATAGGGAGGGAGAGAGAGATTGAGCGAGCGTGGCCCACCATGAGGTCGAAAGAGCGGGGGCCTCTTGGATAGACTGACCTAGATAGACAATCTGCGTGAGAGAGTATAGAGTGTGTCGATCGAGGCCCGAACAGGGAGATATATCATTTGTGTGTGAAAGAAAACGAGGTTAATCGAGACTCAGATAAAGAGAGTGAGATTGAGCAAGTGTGGCCGGCCGTGTGGAAGAAAGAGTGAGACAGTCTTGAGGGAGTGACCTAGATAGACAACGTGCGTGCGTGCGCACGAGAGGTTGGGGGGCTAGATAGGCAATGCATGTACCTAGCGAGAGAGGGTGGGAGAGAGAGAGCTCGGCATGGGGTGCAATGGAGGGTGTGTGAGGTAAATACATTTGGTAACAGAGCTTAAAAAGGGGGTTGTGTAGTTGAGAGAGTTAGAGATTGAAACATTGTGAGAAAGAATGAATGTGTGTCGGAAACCGATAGCTTCCTAAGGTGGTTAGGAGAGGAAGATTCACAGATACAGGAAGTATGTAGCATGTGTGCCGAGGGGGGGGGCTAAAACAACATTTGAATGTAGATAGTACGAGACTTAATATCGATGTTTCAATTTGGTGTACATTGTAAGATTTGAACTGAGGACCATGCATATGGGTAACTATTTCGAATTCATGCCATACTAGGTTTGGAAAAGTTGACATTGACTCGATTGTTGTGCTATTTATTAGGTCATATGTTTGAATCCATCCAAAGTTTTATCACTACTATGGTGTTCAACATATACATATGAATTTGTATTAAAAAAGTAGCGTGGATACCGTGAAATGCGAAATCCACGTTAGAATTGGAGATCGCTATGTGACACACTCTCTAATTCAAATAACTAATTATGTGACACACACTCTAATCCACGTTAGCGTGGATACCATGGATACTGTTTCGATTTTTTTCAAATAACTCCTCATTCATTAATTTATAGTATCTTGTTTCAAATGACTAATTATTTGCAAGAAAAACACGGGCATGGTAATACATACAGATTTGTTTGAAAATGAAAGAAGATTTATTTGCATTCTCAAATGTAGGCGCACCAGGCTAACCAGGGTCGTGTCACAGTGGTCGCGTGTGTCGTACGGATGCTTAGCACCCAGCAACCCACCCCCTCCGTCCCTCCCCCTCCCCCCAAAAAAACAAAGACAAAATAAGTTCGCGCTTCCACGTTTCGGATTGAATTATCTGGCGGCCCCAAGTAAAATCTCCCTACTCCACCGTCCCCCTTCGCGCCCAGATTGCTCAAATCCCTAATTCGCCGCCAACCAAAGCAAAGTTCGAATCACCCCACGTCTCGTCTCTTTCCCCACCTCTGTGCTGGATGACGACGATGAAGATGACGGTCGCACTTCACCACCGCACCAGAGGTACCTCATCTACGCCCTCGTCCACCGCACCGGGTGGTCCACCGACAACGTCGGCCGCCGCAACTGACGTGCCTCACAGACACCGACTTACACCGCATCAGGTGCGCTTCACCGACACCGTCTCCCACCTCATCGGGGCTACTTCACTGACCACATCGTCGCACCTCCGCCCCCCCGAGGCCATTGGGGCTTCACCAACGGTCTCGTCCACCGCATCGTAGCGCTCCCCTGCCACTCAAGATCTGCATCCATGCGCGGCCAGCCAATGCCAGCGCATCACCCTCAACGGATCTGAAGTGACCTGCACTCTAGCTAGGCGAGCATGCCCAAACGCCGACCCAAACTAGGTATCCACACATCACTCCCTTGTGCACTGTTCAGACGATGTTTGGATATCCTTTCACTCCTCTCTTAGCTTACACACCTATGCAACTCTGACTTTAACTCTTATTTCTTCTGGAGATGTCATCTGAAACAAGCAAAACCATTTTTAGCGAAGCATGACGGCGCTACGGGATCTGGTACACATCCTGCACACCCGTATAACCTTGTAAGTATCTGTCCTCCGGTACAACAGCAAGGTCGATTCCTCTTATTTGATCAATCATTCACCGTGTCAAAAATGCAGAGGGGGATGCAAGGAGCACAAGGCCTACACATCCAAGCAAGTAGTAAAATGGACTGGTACATGGAACATCCCAAGCGCAAGCAGAGCTGCAGTGAGCCTGTACAACGAGCTAGCATGTATGATTTGTGTGCAGTGGCGGATCCACAAATTCAAGTTACCAGGGGCGAACATTGAACTTAAAAAATATGAAGGCACTAGCACTCCGGAAATCAACATAACTTGAGAAATGTGAAGCTACATGCACTTTGAAAACCAGCTAATGATCCAAAGTAGTTCAGATTATAAAACACTAAATGATGTAAGCACGAAAAAACACAAAATGCAACATGGTGTACAAGGACTACTAACATGGTATGTACCTGCTTGAATTATTCGTTCACTGGCTGAAAATATTGAAGTGTAATTGCACCTATAACCAGTGCGCAAACTGCATATCAACATATCTATCCTGCACAAGTATGCCAATAGTTTCAAACAACATATTAGAAAAGTATTTATGCTACGTTGTCATGATACGGGGACTTTTTGGTAGATGGCCTCGACGTTTCCTCAAGCCATGAAAATGTACTATAATTTGCTTGCCATCAATGCCTGCAAATCTCTATGTCTCTCTCAACATAGAAGATCATCATTAGACACTAAATCCTTCAATGGGAGCTTGCAAAATGCTTGCATTACATCCCTCATTAGACACTATATGTTCACAACCAGGAGCATGTAAAATGTTTGCATCAAATCCTTCATTAGCAGTCTATTCATTAGACACTTCAGGCTCAAGAACAACATGAGCTTGTATGTTTGCACTGGAAACTTGATTAGATACATCAGATTTAGTCAGTTCAGTATTGACTGGGGGAGTTATAAAATAAGCAGAAATTGGTTTCATTTTCTCATAGATTCCCTACATACAAGCAGTTTTACAACACTGTCAGGTTTAACTATTGGCCAGAGAGTGAACAGTTGAATTAGATATAATCAGGGATGTGATGTACCTGCTCGTTGCACATGCTGCTCTTGCAAGCTGCGACTGTCCATTTGCGCAAGATCGATGCCATGCCCGTGCTGCTGCCGCTGCCTCCCATACAGGCTACACCCAGGGTTGGATCTTCATCTTCTTTTCCTTCCATTCGCTTGAAGCCCGGCGACCGCCCTCCAACGAGGGCGCGAGGAAGTGCTGTGTCGGCTGTCCAGCGGCGGCTAGGTTAGGAGCGAACCAGACTGGAGGCTGGAGCGAATGAATTGGGATTTTTCCTGCTGTCGATCGATATGGGAGGCGCTCATTTGGGCCGCGACCCTGCTATAGGGCATGTCTTGCACTTACGTTATTGGCCCATGAAAATTGAAACGTTTTTCTTCATTTTTTACATTGCCTGCTCATGTGTTGGGACGAACAAAACTAGCCTGGGCCAACCTGGATGACTCAAACTAGGTGCACACTTTCCAGCCACCCGAGGCGGCCGCCCATACCAGCCCCTATGGTGGCGTCGCCCCTTTTTGCATGTATGATTGGGGTAGTGAAAAATATTCCAGTGGCACTTTTGATTTACTCACAGAATGGTTGAATTGCTTGTTTCTATGAACTGAGTTCGCCAATAATGTGAAGGATGCCAGTCTTTTCATCCTATTGTAGATTGCTTAGATCTCGATATGTCAAATGCAATCGCATGAAATATACGGTAAAAGCCAGTGTGATGTGTGTGGCTACAACTAGTCTGACTACACGTCCTCATATAACATATCAAGGACGCACCATCTTACCAGATTAACCATTCGACTTACCAATGCAGTGTGGGAAGAAAGAAGTATTAGGACTGCATATCCAAGTAATTGATGCCATGGACTCCTTCGTAGAACCTTGTAAGCAAAAAAGAAGTTGTAGTGTGCATGTACAAAGAGCTAGCGTAAGTTCAGTTACCTGCTTCTCGGAATTTTAGTTAGCCATTTATTGCAAAATTGTTCAATTATGTTGCTTGGCTTAATTTAGTTTGCTACTAATTACATAATGCCATAGCCTGTTAATCCTATTATAGACTGCACCTATCTATGTGTTCGATACTTACTGTTAAGAATTACCTGTTTGCCTGAACTTAAATAGCTACTTAAGCACGTAGATAGCTGGTCATATGTACTTCTAGGGTGCAGTAGAATTCATGTGTAATTTACGTTCTGATACACTGTTTGTTTAAATGTTTTGCTGTTATCACTTGTTGCACTAGTAATGATTGCATGTTCATAGATAGACAACTGCCAGGTTTATATGAGGGACACCGTCTTTTTAACTTATATATGTGTTGGAATCATTTTGCCTACATCAAAGAAATTTACAGATGTCTGTGTTGCTGGTAAACGGTACCGACTTGTTACTTTAATATGTTGCCAAGAACTTGTTAGTTTTACTAGTTCATATGTAATTAAATATGTTGCCAAAACTGGTTAGTTTTACTAGTTTGATGTTAGTTTCTTATGGCTCTTGCAAAACTTTATTTATTGATTGTTAACATTCAAGTTTGCAAGATCCAACTGAAACTCCGTTGGCACAACATGTATGTTTTCAGAAACTTCCTTGTTTACCTGGTTTGCTGCTGTAACTTGTTGTTGTAATCATCTTACCAACTTCAAGTTTTCAGGATCCAATTAGAAGTCCAATGCCACAACAGGTACATTTTCAAAAATATATTTGTGTAACAGGTTTGCTGCTGTAACTTGTTGCTCTAATCAAGTTACTAACTACTCAACTTTTCAGGATCCTAGAGAAACTCCTATGCCACAACAGGTTCCTTTTGCAAAACTTGTTTGTTTAATTGCTTTGCTGCTGCAACCGGTTGCTCTAATCACGTTACTGGCTACTCAACTTTTCAGGATCCAAGAGAAACTCCAATGCCACAACAAGTACCTTTTGCAAAACTTGTTTGTTTAACTGCTTGATAATCCCCAAGTGCAGGGAATCATCGTAGCAATTTCCAAAGGTAGAAGTGATAAGTATGGAGTGTCGAACCCACAAGGAGCTAAAGATAATATCAATATTCTCTCAAGCCCTATCTGCCACTTATACGACTCTACGTACGCCAAACGTTTGCTTCCAACTAGAAACGAGAAATAAAACTACGTTGTGGGTATGAAGGGGATAACTTTGCATGGTATCAGAGAGCTAAAATATAAAAGTAGGTGTTGTTATCATAAAGTTAGAATATATTACTAAATATTATAAATAGCAAGTGTGGAATAATGGTGGATCGGTGTGCGGAATTGTCCTAGGCAATTGTTAACAAGACCGGTAATCACTATTGCAGTTTTATATGTGGGAGAGGCATAAGATAACATACCTTCTCTACTTGGATCATATGCACATATGATTGGAACTCTAGCAAGCATCCGCAACTACTAAAGATCATTAAGGTAAAACCCAACCATAGCATTAAAGCATCAAGTCCTCTTTTATCCCATACGCAACAACCCCCTTACTCGGGTTTGTGTTTCAGTCACTCACGCAACCCACTATAACCGAATCATATACGTATTGCAACACCCTACAGCGGGAATCCCTCACGCTTGCGCGACACGGAGGGCACCATAGGACAGCACCAAAGTAAAACATACAACTCATACCAATCTAGATCATCAATCAACCCAAAGACAAAAGATATCTACTCAAAACATCACAGGAGGGCAACACATCATTGGATCATAATATGTGGCATAAAGCACCATGTTCAAGTAGGGATTACAGCGGGATGCGGGAGAGTGGACCGCATAAAATAGATGAGGATGGTGATGATGATGGTGATGTTGATGAAGATGCTCACTGCGGCGATGATTCCCCTCCCGATGGCACTCTGGCGCCACCGAGAGAGAGGAGGAGAGGTTCTCCCCCCTTGTGCTTCCTCCTCCATGGCCTCCCCCTTGGATGGGGAGAGGTTCTCCCTCTGGTCCTTGGCCTTCATGGTGATGATGGCCCCTCCGGGATCCTCCTCCATGGCCTCCGGTGATCATGGCCCCCTCCGGCAGGGTGCCAGAGGGGGCCAAGATTGATTTCTCATGGCTACAGAGGCTTGCGGCGGCGGACTCCCGATCTAGGTTAATTTTTCGAGGTTTCTGTATTTATAGGAATTTTTGGCGTCGGTCTCACGTCAAGGAGGTGCCCGATCTGTCCACGAGGCAGGCCCACGTGCCCGGGGGGTGGGCGTGCCCCCACCCTCGTGGGCAGCCCGGGACTCATCTGGCCCAACTCCGATGCTCCGTGGTCTTCTTTTGGTCCATAAAAAATCATCAAAAATTGGCACATCAATTGGAGTCCATTTGGTATTCATTTTCTGCAAAACTCAAAAACAAGGAGAAAACAGAAAACTGGCACTGGGCTCTAGGTTAATAGGTTAGTCCCAAAAATCATGTAAAATAGCATATAAATGCTTATAAAACATCTAAGATGGACAATATAATAGCATGAATACTTCATAAATTATAGATACGTTGGAGACGTATCAGCATCCCAAGCTTAATTCCTGCTCGTCCTCGAGTAGGTAAATGATAAAAGAAATAATTTATGAAGTGTGAATGCTAGCAGGTGCAGAAGTTTGATCAATGATAATTTCAATCACCTTTTCTAGCATCATTATATGTCATAACAGTAGCTCATCTCATAAAACTTTTCATGATCAAGTAACAAGCTATTCACATGTTAAAGTATAGATCATAAACTTTCTTGAAACTAGCAAACTATATTCTATGTCATCAAACAATTGCAATTCATCTTATTTTGAGGAAAGGTCTATGTCAGAGCTTTGATTTAGCAAAATCCACATACTCAACTCTCATTTAGTCTTTCACAATTGCTAACACTCACGTGATATTTATGGGTTCAAAGTTTTAATCGGACACAGAGAAAGATAGGGGCTTATAGTTTCGCCTCCCAACCTTTTACCTCAAGGGTAATGTCAACAATAATAGTTCATGATGCCTTACATCCAATTGGATATATATATCCGAATCTTTCTAACACAATGTGCTTGCCAAAGGATAAAATGTAAAAAGGAAAGGTGAAAAATCACCATGAATCTTGCATAAGGGTAAGAGATAAAAGTAAAAGATAGGCCCTTCGCAGAGGAAAGCAGAGGTTGCCATGCACTTTCATGGTTGGATGCACAAAATCTTAATGTGAAAGAACATCACTTTATATTGCCACTTGTGATATGGACCTTTATTATGCAGTCTGTCGCTTTTATTTCTTCCACATCACAAGATCGTATAAAGCTTATTTCCTCCACACTAATCAATCATACATATTTAGAGAGCAATTTTTATTGCTTGCACCGATGACAACTTACTTGAAGGATCTTACTCAATCCATAGGTAGGTATGGTGGACTCTCATGGCAAAACCAGGTTTAAGGGTATTTGGAAGCACAAGTAGTATCTCTACTTAGTGCAAAGAATTTGGCTAGCATGAGGGGGAAAGGCAAGCTCAACGTGTTGGGCGATCCATGACAATATACTTTATTTCACATATAACAAAACATAACCCATTACGTTGTCTTCCTTGTCCAACATCAACCTTTTAGCATGTCATATTTTAATGAGTGCTCACAATTACAAAAGATGTCCAAGATAGTATATTCATATGTGAAATCTCTCTTCCTTCAATATTCTTTCATGAATTGTTCAAGTGACCAATTCTACATTTGCTAGCTTTTAATAAGTTTACTACCTATATTTATTGTGTGTGAAGTCATTACTCCCCATATTATAAGCATATGAAACATATATAAATTCAGATTTACGACATTCAATTCCTTCAACCATTTTTTCATAGGATATACGTGAAGCACATGAGTAAATGACAAACTACTCCAGAGGATATGAGTGAAGAACACTGAGTAGTCAATTAATTAACTAGGCATGGGAGGATTCTTTTTATTCAATATTTCAGATCCAATGATTTTATTCAAACAGCAAGTAAAATTGAAAATACGCTCCAAGCAAAACACATATCATGTGACGAATAAAAATATAGCTCCGAGTAAGCTATACCGATAGTTTTGAAGACGAAAGAGGGGATGCCTTCCGGGGCATCCCCAAGCTTAGGTACTTGAGTCTTCCTTGAATATTACCTTGGGTGCCTTGGGCATCCCCAAGCTTAGGGCCTTTCCACTCCTTATTATCCTCATATAGATATCTCACCCAAAGCTTGAAAACTTCAATCACACAAAACTTAACAAAACTTCGTGAGATAGGTTAGTATGATAAAGAGTAAACCATCCACTTTGGTACTGTATAAGACAAGGTTCATAAATTTTCCCACACAATGTCTACTGTACCATATCATTTCTACAATTTATATTGAGACATATAAGCCATAGAAACTAGAAAACAAGCAAACTATGCAATGAAAACAGAATCTGTCAGAAACAGAACAGTCTGTAATGATCTGAACATAAACCATACTTATGCTACTCCAAAAATTATGAAATAAATTGGTGGACGTGAGGAATTTGTCTATTAATCTTCTGCAAAAAGAATCAACTAACAAAAGCTCTTCTGTAAAAAATGACAGCTAATCTCGTGAGCACAAAGTTTCTGTTTTTTACAGCAAGATCACATTAACTTTCACCCAAGTCTTCCCAAAGGTCTTACTTGGCACTTTATTGAAACAAAAGCTATAAAACATGATTACTACAGTAGCTTAATCATGTAAACACACAAAAACAGTAAGGGTAAATATTGGGTTGTCTCCCAACAAGCGCTTTTCTTTGGTGCCTTTTAGCTAGGCATGATGATTTCAATGATGCTCACATAAAAGAAAAGAATTGAAACATAAAGAGAGCATCATGAAGAATATGACTAGCACATTTAAACATAACCCACTTCCTATGCCTAGGGATTTTGTGAGCACACCATTTATAAGAACAACAATCAACTAGCATAGGAAGGAAAAACAAGTATAACTTCAAAACTTTAAGCACTTTGAGAGGAAACTTGATATTATTGCAACTCCTACAAGCATGTATTCCTCCCTCATAATAATTTTCAGTAGCATCATGGATAGCAACATTGTTCTCATACTCAATTGGAACCTCTTCCGAAATAGTGGAATCATTACTAGCTAAAGTTGACACTCTTCCAAATCCACTTCCATAAATATCACACTAAGATTCAACACCCTCCAAAATAGTGGGATCACTAATTCCTAAAGTTGACACTCTTCCAAACCCACTTTAAATGATAGTATTATTCATACTCCAAAAGATATAAGTGAAGTTCATGGAGCATTCTACAATTAATATAGACTAACCAATATCCAAGCTCAAAATATGTAAGTGAAGCACACGAAGCATTCTATAAAACCATACTCAAAAGATTTAAGTGAAGCACAAAGAGCAATTCTATAAGATCATACTTAAAAGATATAAGTGAAGCACACGAAGTATTCCATAAATCAATGCAGGGCTATCTCATTCTAGCATGGTTCTTAAAGGAAAACAAAAACACAAAGGACACAAACCATGTGAACAGAACAAAAAACCGAGGTATACCGATATTTGTTGAAGAAGAAAGATGGGATGCCAACCGGGGCATCCCCAAGCTTAGATGCTTGAGTATCCTTTGAAATATTTACTTGTGGTGCCTTGGGCATCCCCAAGCTTGAACTCTTGCCTCTCTTTATTCTTCTCACATTGATAGCTCCTCGACCTTCAGACACTTCATCCACACAGAACTTTAACAAAAACTTGTGAGATCCATTAGTGTAATAAAGCAAATCACTACCTTTAGGGTACTGTAATGAACTCATTCTTTATTTAAATTGGTGTTAAACCTACTGTATTCCAACTTCCCTATGGTTCATACCCCCGATACTAGCCATAGATTCATCGAAATAAGCAAACAACACACGCAAAACAGAATCTGTTAAAAAACAGAACAGTCTGTAGTAATCTGGAAGTTTAGTAAACTTATGTAACTCCTAAAATTATGAAATAAATTTGACAATTTGAAAAATTTGTACAGAAGTAATGTGCAAAAAGTTTCAGATCCATTTTACTTTCCAGTAAGAAATGTAAAATCACGCGCTACAGCCAAAGTTTCTGTTTTTGTTCTGCACATAGTAAACAAGCAATCTAATCATCCTAAAACAAAAGCTTGGCACATTATTTTTATAATGCAATGGATATATACAAGGGGATAATTATTTACAGACAAACTTCCATGAAAAATTCTACATTGTTTCCGTGAGCATGAACACAAGTGCTCAAGGTCGACCCTCACTTCTTCAATGCATAACTTTCCAATCACTTCTCTTTTTGAAAAACTTTTTAGGCATGAGAGGCAAGTAATTTTTTTTTGTATTTTCATTCTTTTAAATTTTTTTGTATGTTTCACCCACAACTAAACAGAAACAAAAAGGAAAAACAAAATCTACTTATTGAAGAAAGCAAACAAGCATACACAAGAATATCAACCCCACGCTATTGCTCCCCGGCAACGGCGCCAGAAAAGAGCTTGATAATCCCCAAGTGCAGGGAATCATCGTAGCAATTTCCAAAGGTGGAAGTGATAAGTATGGAGTGTCGAACCCACAAGGAGCTAAAGATAAGATCAATATTCTCTCAAGCCCTATCTGCCACTGACACGACTCTACGTACGCCGAACGTTTGCTTCCAACTAGAAACAAGAAATAAAACTACGTTGTGGGTATGAAGAGGATAACTTTGCATGGTATCGGAGAGATAAAATATAAAAGTAGGTGTTGTTATCATAAAGTTAGAATATATTACTAAATATTATAAATAGCGAGTGTCGAATAATGGTGGATCGGTGTGCGGAATTGTCCTGGGCAATTGTTAACAAGACCGGTAATCACTATTGCAGTTTCATATGAGGGAGAGGCATAAGCTAACATACTTTCTCTACTTGGATCATATGCACTTGTGATTGGAACTCTATCAAGCATCCGCAACTACTAAAGATCATTAAGGTAAAACCCAACCATAGCATTAAAGCATCAAGTCCTCTTTTATCCCATACGCAACAACCCCCTTACTCGGGTTTGTGTTTCAGTCACTCACGCAACCCACTATAAGCGAATCATAAACGTATTGCAACACCCTACAGCGGGAATCCCTCATGCTTGCGCGACACGGAGGGCACCATAGGACAGTACCAAAGTAAAACATACAACTCATACCAATCTAGATCATCAATCAACCCAAAGACAAAAGATATCTACTCAAAACATCATAGGATGGCAACACATCATTGGATCATAATATGTGGCATAAAGCACCATGTTCAAGTAGGGATTACAGCGGGATGCGGGAGAGTGGACCGCATAAAATAGATGATGATGGTGATGTTGATGAAGACGATCACCGCGGCGATGATTCCCCTCCCGATGGCACTCCGACGCCACCGAGAGAGAGCAGGAGAGGTTCTCCCCCTTGTGCTTCCTCCTCCATGGCCTCCCCCTTGCATGGGGAGAGGTTCTCCCTCTGGTCCTTGGCCTTCATGGTGATGATGGACCCTCCGGGATCCTCCTCCATGGCCTCCGGTGATGATGGCCCCCTCCGGCATGGTGCCAGAGAGGGCCTAGATTGATTGCTCGTGGCTACAGAGGCTTGCGGCGGCGGAACTCCCGATCTAGGTTAATTTGCCGAGGTTTCTGTATTTATAGGAATTTTTGGCATCGGTCTCACGTCACGGAGGTGCCCGAGCTGTCCACGAGGCAAGCCCACGCGCCCAGGGGGGTGGGCGCGCCCCCCACCCTCGTGGGCAGCCTGGGACTCTTCTGGCCCAACTCCGATGCTCCGTGGTCTTCTTTTGGTCCATAAAAAATCATCAAAAATTGGCACGTCGATTGGACTCCGTTTGGTATTCCTTTTCTGCAAAACTCAAAAACAAGGAGAAAACTGGCACTGGGCTCTAGGTTAATAGGTTAGTCCCAAAAATCATGTAAAATAGCATATAAATGCTTATAAAACATCTAAGATGGATAATATAATAGCATGAATACTTCATAAATTATAGATACGTTGGAGACGTATCACTGCTTTGCTCCTGCAACAACCGGTTACAATGATGTTAATAACTACTTTTCAGCATCCAATTGAAACTCTTTAATTCCTTGTTTGTTTAACTAGTTTGCTGTTATAACTCCCAGTTGAGATGTTTTGCTAACTTCAACTTTTCGGAATCCAATCGGAACTTTAATGGCAAAACAGGTTAGCTAAAGATCAAAGAGCGAGGTCCCCATGGATGTTGTATCATCCCACAGCAGTGGCACCGGCCCAATCGTGCATCATGAATTGCCAACTGCTGATGCTCTAGAGGCTAAACTAGTGGTAGAAAGAGATTCTGCTTCTGCACTTAGAGATGAAGTTGACATGTTGAGGAAGCAAACAGACAATCACAAGCAGTACTCAAGACAACCATTAAATATTTGGTGGATTTCAATACGAAGCAAGCTAAGACTCACTGCATTGTTAAGGTCCTGAAGGAAAAAAGGAAATTAAATTCCCACTTGGTAAATCATAGGTGAAATGTTCTTTCCATCGTTGAATAACCTTTGTGTTGTTTTTTCATGTGATCGATCAAACCATTTGTTTTAGAGATCATGTAATAATTGTTTTTTGGTTTGTAATTTTATTTGAGCACAAGTCTGTATTAATTGATAAGACTCGGAGACATTTCATTTTGATTGCTGTGCCAGACCTACAAATATGCCAATCGGGCTGAATGTGCATCCAACAATGATAGTAGTATAGATGGACCATAAGTGGCATGCATCGGAAAGGGCCAAGATGTTGTACTAGCTTCGCTAAGAAAAAGGATGCTCTTCTAGCAAAAAAAAATACAGTGGGCCCTGGCTTATGTATGTTTTTTTGACCTTGTTATAGATTTTTTTTGACCTTGATGGCTTATGTATGTTAGTTGATATTACTGATCCATATCTATAAGTGTTTATATGTCTGTTAGTTTTGAACATTCTTGGTTGATTGACTCATATTTGAATCTTGATACATCGCTTGTGTACATATATAAATGGGAGTACACATTATGTTGCGTGTGACATTTGAGTTGGACATAAAGTGTTCCAAATATTCGAATTCACTTTAAACTGAATTCTAGCTTCTGAATTCGAGTATCGGCATTTGTAAATCATATTCATATATGACAGTGGAATACATATTTTTCGTGCTTTTGAAGATATATAAAAACACATAGAATGATTTATAAAGATTCGTATAGGAATACAAAATGGATTCGAATTTAGTTGCCAGGGTAAACGTGGATGCTTATTGTCCCAAAATTCGAAAGAAGCAGCACAATGTCCACTCCCACGTCGGCTGCCCGAAGCCAAGTGTTTGGGAGATGGCTGCGCACGGATGCAGATCTTGAGTTGCAACAGAGCGCTACGATGCGGTGGACGAGACCGTTGGTGAAGCCCCAGCAGCCTCGGGGGGCGGAGGCGTGACGATGTGCTCGGTGAAGTAGCCCCGGTGAGCTGGGACACAGCATCGGTGAAGCGCACCTGATGCGGTGGAAGTCGGTGTCTGTGAGGCACGTCGGTTGCGGAGGCTGACGTTGTCGATGGACCATCCGGTGCGCTGGACGAGGGCGTAGATGAGGTAGCTCCGGTGCGGTGGTGAAGCGCGACCGTCATCTTCATCGTCGTCGTCCGACACAGAGGTGGGGAAAGAGACGAGACGAGGGGCGATTTGAACTTTGCTTGGGTTGGCGGCGAATTAGGGATTTGAGCAATGTGGGCGCGCAACGGGACGGTTGAGAAGGGAGATTTTGCAGGGCTGGAATTGGGGCCGCCAGATATTTCAATCCGAAACATGGAAGCGTGAACTTATTTTGGTGCTAAGCGTCCGTCCGACACACGCGACCACCACGACACGACCCTGGTCTGCCTGGTGTGCCTACATTTGAGAATGCAAACGAATCTTCTTTCATTTGCAAACGAATCTGTATATATTACCATGCCCGTGTTTTCTTTGCAATAATTAGTCATTCCAAACGAGATACTATAAATTAATTAATGAGGAGTTATTTGAAAAAAAAATCAAAACGGTTTCCACGGTATCCAGGATAACGTGGATTAGAGTGTGTGTCACATAATTAGTTATTTGAATTAGAGTGTGTGTCACATAGCGATCTCCAATTCTAACGTGGATTTGGCATTTCACTGTATCCACGCTACTTTTTTAATACAAATTCATATGTATCTGATGAACACCATGGTAGTGAAAAAACTTTTGGATGGATTCAAACATATGACCTACAAAATAGCACAACAAATTGAGTCAATGTCAACTTTTCGAAACCTAGTATGGCACGAATTCGAAATAATTACTCATATGCATGGTCCTCAGTTCAAATCTTACAATGTACACCGCATTGAAACGTCGATATTAAGTCTCGTACTATCTACATTCAAATGTTGTTTTTAGCCCCCGCCCCCAGCACACACGCTACATACTTCCTATATCGGTCAATCTTCCTCTCCTAACCACCTTAGGAAGCTATCCGTTTCCAACACACATCCATTCTTTCTCTCCATGTTTCGATCTCTAACTCTCTCTACTACACAACCCCCTTTTTCCACTCTGTTATGAAATCTATTTACCTCACACACCCGCCATTGCACCCCATGCTGAGCTCTCTCTCTCTCCCTCTCCCTCTCCCTCTCACCCTCTCACGCTAAATACATGCATTGCCTATCTAGCCCCCAACCTCTCGTGCGCACGCACGCACGTTGTCTATCTAGGTCACTCCCTCGAGACTGTCTCACTCTTTCTTCCGCACGGCGGGCCACACTCGCTCAATCTCGCTCTCTTTATCTGAGTCTTGCTTAACCTCGTTTTCTTTCACACACAAATGATATATCTCCTTGTTCGGGCCTCGATCGACACACTCTATACTCTCTCATGTAGATTGTCTATCTAGGTCAGTCCATCAAAACCGCCCCCACTCTTTGGACCTCATGGTGGGCCACACACACACACTCTCTCTCCCCTTCTCTCTCCCTCTCTCTCTCTCTCTCTTTGTATGTCTCGATTGATGAAAGTGCAACTATCCCTGGGTGGTTTTGGTAATTCCTATCAACATATAGCTCATTGAGCTAATGCTATTTCAAGAGAATTTTTTTAGGAAAGATCAATGATTGGCATGGCATGGATGAGAAAAGTGGTCCCCTCAAAATGCGAAGGACAAAAGATTGGCTCAAGCTCAAAGCACAAGACTCTACATTTTCATTTTAGTGACCCAAGATCACATTGAGTCCATAGGGAAAGACAATACTATCAAGAGGGGGTGAGGTGTTGCTTAATGAGTTTCTTGCTCAAAGTGCTTAGTGATATGCTCCAAAACCCTCAACTACATTCTCACATCCACATATGTCCCAAAGCAAAAGTCAAACTCGGCCCCACCGAAACTGTCTATCCGGCACCACCGAGTTCAGTTGACATAGCCACTGCAAGAAACCCTAGTCTTTTCGGTCTCACCGATAGGGATCTCGGTCTCACCGAGATGGGATTGCAATCACTCTGTTTCCCTTCGTAACGTTTCGGTCAAACCGAGATGAGTGATCGGTCCCACCGAGATTGCAATGCAAACCCTCTGTTTCCCTTTCGTAATGTATCAGTCTAACCGAGATGAGCGAATCAGTCCCACCGAGTTTGCCTGACCAACTCTCTGTTTGTCTATTACCAAAATCGGTCTCACCGAGTTTGTGTAATTGGTCTCACCGAGATTACGTTACGCCCTAACCCTAACAAAATCGGTCCCACCGAGTTGACATGTCGGTCCCACCGAAATTCCTAACGGTCACATTATGAACTAAATCGGTCCGACCGAGTTTCATGATTCGGTCCCACCGAGTTTGGTGATTTGTGTGTAACGGTTAGATTTTGTGTGGAGGCTATAAATACACCTCCAACCACTCTTCATTCATGGAGAGAGCCATCAGAACATGCCTACACTTCCAACATACATTTTCGGAGAGAGAGAGAACCACCTACACTTGTGTTGAGGTCAAGATATTCCATTCCAACCACATAAATCTTGATCTCTAGCCTTCCCCAAGTTGCTTTCCACTCAAATCATCTTTCCACCAAATCCAATCCGATGAGAGAGAGTTGAATGTTGGGGAGACTACCATTTGAAGCACAAGAGCAAGGAGTTAATCATCAACACACCATTTGTTACTTCTTGGAGAGTGGTGTCTCCTAGATTGGCTAGGTGTCACTTGGGGGCCTCCGTCAAGATTGTGGAGTTGAACCAAGGAGTTTTTAAGGGCAAGGAGATCACCTACTTCGTGAAGATCTACCCGAGTGAGGCAAGTCCTTTGTGGGCGACGGCCATGGTGGGATATACAAGGTTGCATCTTCGTGGACCCTTCATGGGTGGAGCCCTCCGTGGACTCGCGCAACCGTTACCCTTCGTGGGTTGAAGTCTCCATCAATGTGGATGTACAATAGCACCACCTATCGGAACCACGGATAAAAAATCTCCGTGTCAACATTGCGTTTGCTGCCTCAAGCTCCTCCCTTTACCTTCATATGCAATTGTTTTACTTTCCGCTGCTACACTCGCTATGTGTAGGTTGATTGCTTGACTCGTGTTAAGTTGCTAAAATCTGCCAAGAACTAAAATTGGGAAAAGGCTAGATTTTTAATTGGTCAAGTAGTCTAATCACCCCCCTCTAGACATACTTTCGATCCTACAAGTGGTATCAGAGCTTTGGTCTCCATTTGCTTTGATTTCCATGGCTTTTGGTGGTCATAGCCTTGGTTTCACAACCTAGGAGAGTATGGCGTCTAGCGAGGGAAATTACCACCGTAGAGGTCCTTACTTTGATGGTACAAATTTTGCTAGTTGGAAGCATAAGATGAAAATGCATATTCTTGGACATAACCCCGCCGTTTGGGCTATTCTGTGTATTGGCTTGCAAGGTGAATTCTTCGATGGGAGTGAACCAAACCGTGAAGCTACCGCGGAAGAGTTGAAGATGTTACAATACAATGCTCTAGCTTGTGATATTCTCTTCAACGGATTGTGCCCCGAAGAATTCAACAAAATCAGCCGTCTTGAGAATGCAAAGGAAATTTGGGATACTTTGATTGATATGCACGAAGGTACCGAATCTGTGATGGAATCCAAATAGGATGTGCTCCAAAGTTAGCTTGACAAGTTCAAAATGAAGGATGGTGAAGGCGTCGCTGAAATGTACTCTAGGCTTGCTCTCATCACAAATGAGATTGCCGGCTTAGGAAGTGAAGAGATGACCGATAAATTCATCATCAAGAAGATCCTAAGAGCCTTGGATGGAAAATATGATACCGTGTGCACATTGATCCAAATGATGCCCAATTACAAAGATCTCAAGCCAACGGAAGTTATTGGAAGAATTGTTGCTCATGAGATATCACTCAAGGATAAGGAAGAGCTTCACAACAAGTCAAGTGGTGCTTACAAAGCCTCGTGTGATGCTCCCACATCATCAAGTGAGAACCAAACCTTCAATGAGGAATTGAGTCTAATGGTGAAGAACTTCAACAAGTTCTACTAGAGTAGAAGCAAGGAAAGAAGTTCCAAGTCAAGGTCCTACAATGACAAACGATCTTCTAGTCGTGAGCGTAATTGCTACAATTGTGGAAGACCCGGAAACTATTCCAATGAGTGTACGACTCCCTACAAAAGAAGAGAAGATTCTCCCAAAAGAAGGAGTAGAAGAGAAGAATCCCCATCAAGAGAAAAAAGGAGTAGAGATGATCGTTAAGAACGAAGATCCTCTCGGAGAAGCAAGGATTCGGAAAGGAAGGACAAGTCATCAAGGAGATACACAGAAATAAGACATCAAGCTCATGTTGGCGAATGGGTATCCGGCTCTGACTCCGACAATCACTCCGAAAGAAGTTATCACTCCGACTCCGAATATACTCAAGATGAAGGTGTTGCCGGACTAGCACTTGTGACAACCAACTCCTACGACATATTTGAATCACCAAATGAAGGAATTGGGAGATGCTTCATGGCTAAAGGCCAAAGGTAACACACCCCGAGTATGTTGATTTCAATAGTGATGAAGATGATTTGCTAGGAGATGATGATTTACTTGTTGACAACTCTAGTTATGAAAACTATGATGAATGTGCTATTAATCATGCTAATCAAGATAAAACGAATGATGATGATAAGAAGGAGATTGAGCGTCTAACTAAAGAACTAAACACTCTTAAGTTAGCTCATGAAACTACCTTGGAAGATCATCGAGAACTTTTAAAGACTCATGAGAAGCAATGCTTTGAAAAGCTCAACCTTGAGCAAGAGCATGAGTTTTTAAAGGCGAGCAATGATGATCTTCGCAAGAAAAGTTCTTCTTACATTGCCATGTGTTTACTCTTGTCTACTTACATGACACAAGTTAAATCTAGCAACAAGAACAAGAAAGATTCTTCATCTAGTAGTAACAACGATCATGCTAAATTCAATGTTGTTGCTTCTAGTAGTTCCCTTGATTCCACTAATGATTCTCTTAGCCAAGTTACACTTGAGCAAGAAAATAGCTTATTGAAGGGAATTATAGAGAAAGGTGTTTACAAGAGCCTTGCCGGAAGTAAGCAATTTGAGGAAATTGTACGCAAGCAAGGAAGACACCGGAAGAATCAAGGTGTTGGTTTTGAACGAAAGTTCAATGACAATGGAGTTGAGTGGGAAGAAGATCAATACCCCAAGACGAAGTTTGTTCCTCAACAAGAGAAGTATGATCCTACTTCTTTCAAAGGAACACAAGCTCAAGATGATCTTCTGCCACAAGACCACAAGCAAAAAGGCAAGGACAAGCTTCAAGAGGAAATTGATGCATTTGAAGAAGGACCTAAGGCCTTGGTCAAGTGGATTCCCAAGACTACATCAAGTTCTACTTCATCAAGTACGACTACAACTCCAAGGATTCCCATCAAGATGGTGTGGATCCCGAAGAAGAAGAACTAGAGAGTTCTTGAGGGTGACTCCGCCAACATACTCCACTCTTATCATTTTGGCAATGACAAGTGCAAAAAACTTCCACATCTTGCACTAGTCCAAGGAGTCACAAACCCTCTTGTTGGTAAGACAAGGGACAAGGTAACCTAATGCTTTCATGGACATCATCTTGTGTATACATCACTCTATGTCTATGGATATCCTTGCTTGTTCCTTGTGGGACTAACCCGTGTAGGTATTGAAAGTGCAACTCATTCCAATGGATCGCTCTGAATGATCTACATCAACTTTGAGCATCCACATCTTCAACACCTACATGAAGTCGTCATCGACAAAACCCAAGGTTAGTTCATCCCTCTTAGGGCGGTATCACATCTAGGGGGAGCTTTACTCTAATCAATTGAGCTAAAGCAACTCTAATGGTGTGAGCACAACAATGCTTTATGTAAAACAACAATGCTTTATGTAAAAGTGGTAACCCCGCTTGTGCTTAAACGATGAGTATGACCAATGATCAAATGTTCTCATTTGACTCCTAAGTCAATATACTCATATATAGATGACCTAGTCATTGCCAATTGCTTGATAGATGCTAGAGTGTTTGTGCATGCTTTGTCACATATTTCATTTGCCATTTTAATTGTGTGAGCATGTTGGATGCATATCTTGCTCATCCAAGGACATCCATTTGTTGCTTTGATTGTTTGGCTTTTTCTCTTTTGCCAAATGGATGGACAAGAATGCCTAAGAACTCCCTCTAGCTATCTATGATTTTCTCGTCTCAAACTCTATTCATGCTACATCACAAAGTTTGATCAAGTCAGATTCGAACCACTCTGTGTGAGGAGCACTCGGAGTCCCCGATTCGTCATAGACTTAAACTTCCAAAACCTCTTTGTGCATTTCGGTCTGACCGATTCATCCTTCGGTCCTACCGAGATCACTAAGTTGATCTAGGTTTTCAATCTCGATGCAACCGATTAGAACCTTTCGGTCACACCGAGTTGCAGTAACTGCCTGCAGTTTTGCATCTCGGTGCTACCGAGCTGTTCCACTCGGTCACACCGACAGGGTCAAGTTATATATATCGACTGGTCAAAATTTGGAAATTTTTCCGAAACCCTTCACCCGCGTGTAACCTGCTCTGCCTCTTCGGGTCTCCGGATCGTCTTCTCGCCGACAGCGACCTCCCGCTGCTGGTCTCCGCCGCCGTCAACGGCAATCTGCTCCACCGTTTCCGCCGTAGCGAACACTCGCCAGTCTAGGGTAAGTGTTCGACCCCTTGTGCTATCTTTTTCCCTCTGATTCCTAGCACAAGGACAATGCCATGTTTCTTTCCACGATTGAGATTGTTCCATCCAGCAAAAACTTCCTTAGGTCTAGATTGATTCAAAAAATTTAGGGTTAGCTCTCCGCGGAACTCATCTCGGACCGACCGAACTGTAGAAATCGGTCTCACCGATTCGGCCTTGGCCATTGCACATGCGGTTTTCGGTCTGACCAAAACGTGCAAATCGGTGTGACCTAGTTCAGGATTCTGTGAAACCCTAGCAATCTCGGTGCCACCGGACAGTGACTCAGCCCTACCGAGTTCAATAGTTTAGGTTCCAAGTGTTGCTTCGGTATCACCTAATTTGTCAATTCGGTAGCTCCGAGATCACTTCTGTAGAAAACTAAAACTAAGCTTTTTGACTCAATTCTTTTGCAAAACCTCTGTACTTTGTGATGCTCATCTACTCTACCTCATCTACAACCTATTCACAGGGTCTGCTGACAGTTTGCCTGGAAGATGTCTGATCAAAGTGATAGTCAGAACAAGTCTGAAGAGCAGGTGTAGATGAGTGAGGGCACTAGTCCCTCAAGGAGCTATGATGAGGGGAGCAGGAGCACACCTAGTAATTTGCCCAAGGCAGCTACCAGGACAAGGAAGAAGAAAACCTCAGATTCTGAAGATGAAGATTATGTGGCTGTTGAGGATGAGGCCACTTCAAGAAAGAAAGTGCTGAAGAAGGAATATAGCACTACTGCTGCAACACAGCCTGGAATGAAAACAAAGGCTCCAGCAAGAAGAGTTCCAATGTCAAAAGCCAGAGCCTCTACTACTGAAGCTTCCAAGCCAAAGAAAGTTGCCACAGGTGAAACTATGAAGTTCACCATTGAATCAGAAGAAGCAGTAGGTGATGGTAAGCAGAAGAAGAGGCAAGAACCACTACTGCCAGAGTTCTTGGCAAGCCCTCAATGAGAATTGATTCTGAAGAAGAACAAGAACAGGAGGGTGCTGCACCAGCACCCAAAGCTCAGAAGCTCATGGGAGATGCAATCAGATCAGGGGTTTCTCCATCTAAGCCCAAAGCTGCTCCCAAGGCTGCTGCTCCAGCTCCAAAGCCTAAACACAAGAGAAGCACTAGAAACATTCCTGCTGAGGAGAAAAACAAGGCCCATTGCCCGAGGCTGCTAAAGAAGAGGAAGATGCCTCACTTGTTTTGAGAAAGCTCAAGCCCAAGATCCCTGACCACAATGATGCACATCCAGTTGCAGAAAACATGAAGATCAGGAAGGATGCAGGACTGAGGTTATGGAGACAGTCTGATCCATATGCTATCAGGTGGAGAACTGCTGTTGACTACAAGTTTTACACTAAGGAACAGCAAGACTTTTATGAGACAGTTTTGCTTGACAAGAAGCCCATTGTGTGTGACATGAGATGGGTTGACTGGGAGTACGTCAAGAAGAATGAAGATCACTATCCTGGAGTATATGACAGCTTCAAAGCATGTGGAGTTGATACATTTGTTGCCCAGAAGCTCACCAAGTGGAATGATGAGCTGATCATGCAGTTTTACTCCACTGCCCACTTCTATCGAGATGGAAAGATAGTTTGGATGTCTGAAGGTACAAGGTACCAATCCACTGTTGAAGAATGGGCTCAGTTGATTAATGCTCCCGAAGAAAATGAGGATGACTTGGATGTTTATGCTGAGAAGAAGAAAGACCACAACACTATGGCACACACGTACAGAGAGATCCCAGATGATGCTTTGGAGAATCACAAGTTTGTATCTGTCCACTTCTTGTTATCTGGTCTGCCTACCATAAATTGGATCCTAAGGCACATTTTGCTACCCAAGTCAGGTGATCACAAGATGATCAGAGGACATGCTATCAACTTGCTACATTTGTTTGATGTGCCTCAACAGTTCAAAGTCATCAGTCTGATCATGGAAACAATCAAAAGGACAGCAGCTGATCAGAAGAGAAGTTGTGGGTATGCCCCGTACATTCAGGTGCTCATCAACTCAAAGATGGGCACATGCACATATCTGTTGGATAAGGAGCATCTAGTCATATATCCTGAGTTTGAAGACAACACTCTTGTCATGACTGACAATGAACCATCATCAGCTCAAGCACATGAGAAGAGAGAGAAGGCAAGGGCAGAGAAAGCTGCAAAGATTCCAACTGTTGAAGAGGCATCTCAAGTTTTCCTGAAGAGCAAGCAAGATCAGTTAGCATATCTAATCCAATCCACCTTGAGGATTGAGAAGGGCTTGGCCACCCTGGCTCAAAACCAGGAGAGCTTGGAGAGGATTATAGAAACCAAATTCTATGATCTTGATCTGAAGGTAACTGAGATCAAAACTGCAGTTGAGCAGCTTCAGGAGGAAGCAGAGGAGAAGAAGGGCAAGTCTACTACAGATGCTTTTGCTAGAGTGCCCAGGGGACAGAGATCTGCTGCAGTGCTAGTCACAGATACTCGAGCTACAGCATCAGCTCCAGCAGCTATAGCTCCAGTGCCACCTCCAGCAGCCACTCCACCAGCTCCAGCTACATCATCTGAAGCCTTCGTCCTTGGAGTTCTCTCAACACCACCTCCCGAAGATCAAGCCTGAGAGTCGTTTAACACTATGCATTTTTGAACTTTTTGGTAACTTGTTGCCAAAGGGGGAGAAAAATGTATAGATCATAGGTTTCGAGAGAGAGTGTTGCTTTTTATCTCTCTTGCTATTTTGGTTGAAACTTTTTATTGTGTGCTTGTGAGATACTCGTTTGATCATGTGTTTTATCATATGCAACCCTGAATGCTTGTTGGATGATATTATCTCTTATATCCTTATATGAGCATTCACTTGCTTGGTGATGAGTGCATGCTTTTAATTTCTATCATTTTGAGCGCTCCACCAAGATGTATGTGACATGGAAGAGTAACCCATGATCCTAATCGATTGTGCATTTGCATTCAAAAGCAAATTTTAAATAATGCACAAATTTAGGGGGAGCTCTTGCTTATCACATACTTCTCAAAGCGACGATGTTTTTCAATCTTATTATCATTTGTCGAAGCTTTGATTTATATGTTGTCATCAATTACCAAAAAGGGGGAGATTGAAAGTGCAACTATCCCTGGGTGGTTTTGGTAATTCCTAAAAACATATAGCTCATTGAGCTAATGCTATTTCAAGATAAACATTTCAGGAAAGCTCAATGATTGGCATGTTGGGGAACGTAGCAGAAATTCAAAATTTTCTACGCATCACCAAGATCAATCTATGGAGTACTCTAGCAACGAGGGAAGGGGAGTGGAACTACATACCCTTGTAGATCGCGATGCGGAAGCGTTGCAAGAATGTGGATGAAGGAGTCGTACTCGTAGCGATTCAGATCGCGGTTGATTCCGATCTAAGCACCGAAGAACGGTGCCTCCGCGTTCAACACACGTGCAGCCCAGTGACGTCTCCCACGCCTTGATCCAGCAAGGAGAGAGGGAGAGGTTGGGAAGATTCCATCCAGCAGCATCACGACGGCGTGGTGGTGATGGAGGAGCGTGGCAATCCCGCAGGGCTTCGCCAAGCACCGCGGGAGAGGAGGAGGAGGGAGAGGGGTAGGGCTGCGCCGAAAGAGAGACGTTCTCATGTCTTGGGCAGCCCCAAACCTCAACTATATATAGGGGGGAAGGGGCTGCGCCCACTCTAGGGTTCCCACCCCAAGGGGTGGAGGCCAGCCCTAGATCCCATCCAAGGGGTGCGGCCAAGGGGAGGAGAGGGGGGCGCCACTAGGGTGGGCCTTAAGGCCCATCTGGACCTAGGGTTTGCCCCCTCCCACTCTCCCATGCGCCTTGTGCCTTGGTGGGGGGCGCACCAGCCCACCTGGGGCTGGTCCCCTCCCACACTTGGCCCACGCAGCCATCTGGGGCTGGTGGCCCCACTTGGTGGACCCCCGGGACCCTCCCGGTGGTCCCGGTACATTACCGATAACACCCAAAACTTTTCCGGTGACCAAAACAGGACTTCCCATATATAAATCTTTACCTCTGGACCATTCCGGAACTCCTCGTGATGTCCGGGATCTCATCCGGGACTCCGAACAACATTTGGTAACCACGTACATACTTTCCCTATAACCCTAGCGTCATCGAACCTTATGTGTGTAGACCCTACGGGTTCGGGAACCATGCAGACATGACCGAGACGTTCTCCGGTCAATAACCAACAGCGGGATCTGGATACCCATGTTGGCTCCCACATGTTCCACGATGATCTCATCGGATGAACCACGATGTCGGGGATTCAATCAATCCCGTATACAATTCCCTTTGTCTATCGGTATGCTACTTGCCCGAGATTCGATCGTCGGTATCCCGATACCTTGTTCAATCTCGTTACCGGCAAGTCTCTTTACTCGTTCTGTAACTCACATCATCCCGTGATCAACTCATTGATCACATTGTGCACATTATGATGATGTCCTACCGAGTGGGCCCATAGATACCTCTCCGTTTACACGGAGTGACAAATCCCAGTCTTGATTCGTGCCAACCCAACAGACACTTTCGGAGATACATGTAGTGCACCTTTATAGCCAGCCAGTTACGTTGTGACGTTTGGTACACCCAAAGCATTCCTACGGTATCCAGGAGTTGCACAATCTCATGGTCTAAGGAAATGATACTTGACATTAGAAAAGCTCTGAGCAAATGAACTACACGATCTTGTGCTAGGCTTAGGATTGGGTCTTGTCCATCACATCATTCTCCTAATGATGTGATCCCGTTATCAACGACATCCAATGTCCATGGTCAGGAAACCGTAACCATCTATTGATCAACGAGCTAGTCAACTAGAGGCTTACTAGGGACATGGTGTTGTCTATGTATCCACACATGTATCTGAGTTTCCTATCAATACAATTCTAGCATGGATAATAAACGATTATCATGAACAAGGAAATATAATAATAACCTATTTATTATTGCCTCTAGGGCATATTTCCAACAGTCTCCCACTTGCACTAGAGTCAATAATCTAGTCCACATCACCATGTGATTAACACTCACAGGTCACATCACCATGTGACCAACATCCAAAGAGTTTACTAGAGTCATCAATCTAGTTCACATCTCTATGTGATTAACACTCAATGAGTTCTGGTTTGATCATGTTATGCTTGTGAGAGAGGTTATTTAGTCAACGGGTCTGAACCTTTCAGATCCGTGTGTGCTTTACGAATATCTATGTCATCTTGTGGATGCTACCACGCGCTATTTGGAGCCATTTCAAATAATTGCTCTACTATACGAATCCGGTTTACTACTCAGAGTCATCCGGATTAGTGTCAAAGTTCGCATCGACGTAACCCTTTATGACGAACTCCTTTTCACCTCCATAATCGAGAAAATTCCTTAGTCCACTAGATACTAAGGATAAGTTCGACCGCTGTCATGTGATCCATTCCCGGATCACTATTGTACCCCTTGACCAACTCATGGCAAGGCACACTTCATGTGCGGTACACAGCATAGCATACTGTAGAGCCTACGTCTAAAGCATAGGGGACAACCTTCGTCCTTTCTCTCTCTTCTGCTCTGGTCTGGTCTTGAGTCTTACTCAATACTCACACCTTGTAACACAGCCAAGAACTCCTTCTTTGCTGATCTATTTTGAACTCTTTCAAAATCATGTCAAGGTGTGCGTTCTTTGAAAGTATCATCGGTTGTGTTGATCTATCTCTATAGATCTCGATGCCCAATATGTAAGCAGCTTTATCTAGGTATTCCTTTGAAAAACTCCTTTCAAACAACCCTGGATGCTTTCCAGAAATTTTGTAGCGCTCAACAATATGTCATTCACATATACTTATCAGAAATGTTGTAGCGCTCCCACTCACTTCTTTGGAAATACAAGTTTCTCATAAACTTTGTATAACCCAAAATCTTTGATCACTCCATCAAAGCGTATATTCTGACTCCGAGATGCTTGCTCTAGTCCATGGAAGGATCGCTGGAGCTAGCATACCTTTTAGCATCCTTAGGATCGACAAAACCTTTCTGATTGTATCACATACAACCTTTCCTTACAAAAACTGGTAAGGAAACTTGTTTTGACATCCATCTGCCAGATTTCATAAATGCAGCTAATGCTAACATGATTCCGACGGACTTAAGCATCGCTACGGATGAGAAAATCTCATCATAGTCAACTCCTTGAACTTGTGAAAATACTCTTTGCCACAAGTCAAGCTTCATAGATGGTAACATTACCGTCCACGTCCGTCTTCTTCTCCATTTATCTCGGATTTCATGGCTTCTAACCATTTGTCAGAATATGGGCCCACCATCGCTTCTCCATAGCTCGTAGGTTCAGTATTGTCTAACAACATGATATCTAAGACAGGATTACCGTACCACTCAGGAGTAGTACATATCCTTGTCGACCTACGAGGTTTGGTAGTGACTTGATCCGAAGTTTCATGATCACTCCCATAAGCTTCCACTTCAATTGGTGTAGGTGCCACAGGAACAACTTCCTGTGCCCTGCTACACACTAGTTGAAGTGACGGTTCAATAACCTTATCAAGTCTCCACCATCCTCCCACTCAATTCTTTCGAGAGAAACTTTTCCTCGAGAAAGGACTCGTTTCCAGAAGCAATTACTTTTGCTTCCAGATCTGAAATAGGAGGTATACCCAACTGTTTTGGGTATTCTATGAAGATGCATTTATCCGCTTTGGGTTCGAGCGTATCAGCCTGAAACTTTTTCACATAAGCATCGCAGCCCCAAACTTTTAAGAAACGACAACTTAGGTTTCTCTAAACGGTGTCGTCTCAACGGAATTGCGTGGTGCCCCTTTTAAAGTGAATGCGGTTGTCTCTAATGCCTAACCCATAAACGATAGTGGTAATTCGATAAGAGACATCATGGTATGCACCATATCCAATAGGGTGTAGTTATGATGTTCGGACACACCATCACACTATGGTGTTCCAGGCGGTATTAATTGTGAAATACTTTCCACAATGTCTTAATTGTGTGCCAAACTCGTAACTCAGATTCTCATCTCTATGATCATATCACATACATTTTATCCTCTTGTCACGACGACCTTCAACTTCACTCTGAAATTACTTGAACCTTTCAATAATTCAGACTTGTGTTTCATCAAGTAAATACACTCAGCATCTACTCAAATCATCTGTGAAGTAAGAACATAACGATATCCACTGCATGCCTCAGCACTCATTGGACTGCATACATCAAAATGTATTACTTCCAATAAGTTGCTCTTTTGTTCATCTTACGGAAAACGAGGCTTTTCAGTCATCTTGCACATGTGGTATGATTTGCATGTCTCAAGTGATTCAAAATCAAGTGAGTCCAAACGATCCATCTGCATGGAGTTTCTTCATGTGTTTTATACCAATATGACTCACGTGGCAGTGCCACAAGTATGTGGTACTATCATTACTATCTTATATCTTTTGGCATGAACATGTGTATCACAACGATCGAGATTCATTTTAGGTGCAAGACCATTGAAGGTATTATTCAAATAAACAGAGTAACCATTATTCTCCTTAAATGAATAACCGTATTACGATAAACATAATCCAATCATGTTCAACGCAAACACCAAATCTCGATAGTAGAGGGAGCATGCGATGCTTGATCACATCAACCTTGGAAACACTTCCAACACATATCGTCATCTCACCTTTAGCTAGTCTCCGTTTATTCCGCAGCTTTTATTTCGTGTTACTAACACTTAGCAACCGAACTGGTATCTAATACCCTGGTGCTGCTAGGAGTACTAGTAAAGTACACATTCATATAATGTATATCCAATATACTTCTGTCGACCTTGCCTGCCTTCTCATCTACCAAGTATCTAGGGTAGTTCCGCTTCAGTGACCGTTCCCCTCGTAACAGAAGCACTTAGTCTCGGGTTTGGGTTCAACCTTGGGATTCTTCACTACAGCAGCAAATGATTTGCTGTTTCATGAAGTATCCCTTTTGCCCTTGCCCTTCTAGAAACTAGTGGTTTTACTAACCATCAACAATTGATGCTCCTTCTTGATTTCTACTTTCGCGGTGTCAAACATCGCGAGTTGCTCAAGGATCATCATCTATCCTTGATATTTATAGTTCATCACGAAGCTCTTAATAGCTTGGTGGCAGTGATTATGGAGAACCATCACTATCTCATCTTGAAGATTAACTCCCACTCGATGCAAGTGATTGTAGTACTCAGACAATCTGAGCACATGCTCAACGATTAAGCTTTTCTCCCTTAGTTTGCAGGTTTAAGAAACTTGTCAGAGGTCTCATACCTCTTGACGTGGGCACTAGTCTGAAATCCCAATTTCAGTCTTCGGAACATCTCATATGTTCTGCGATGTTTAAAAACCGTCTTTGGTGCCACAATTCTAAACCGTTAGCATTACGCACTGAACTATCACTTAGTTATCAAAACGTGTATGTCAGATGTTCCGCAACATCTACAGACGACGCTGAGGTTCAGCACACCGAGCGGTGCATTAAGGACATAAGCCTTCTGTGCAGCAATGAGGACAATCCTCAGTTTACGGACCCAGTCCGCATAATTGCTACTACCAACTTTCAACTAAATTTTCTCTAGGAACATATCTTAAACAGTAGAACTAAAGCGCATGACATAATTTGCAGAAGACCTTTTGACTATGTTCATGATAATGAAGTTCATCTGATTATTTAATGAACTCCCACTCAGATAGACATCCCTCTAGTCATCTAAGTGATACATGATCCGAGTCAAACTAGGCTGTGTCCGACCATCACGTGAGACGGACTAGTCATCATCGGTGAACATCTCCATGTTGATAGTATCTACTATACGACTCATGTTCGACCTTTCGGTCTCTTGTGTTCCGAGGCCATGTCTGTACATGCTAGGCTCGTCAAGTCAACCTAAGTGTTTCGCATGTGTTCCGAGGCCATGTCTGTACATGCTAGGCTCGTCAACACCCGTTGTATTCGAACGTTAGAATCTGTCACACCCGATCATCACGTGGTGCTTCAAAACAACGAACCTTCGCAACGGTGCATAGTTAGGGGGAACACGTCTCTTGAAATTTTAGTGAGGGATCATCTTATTTACTACCGTCGTTCTAAGCAAATAAGATGCATAACATGATAAACATCACATGCAATCAAATAGTGACATGATATGGCCAATATCATTTTGCTCCTTTGATCTCCATCTTCGGGGCACCATGATCATCTTTGTCACCGGCATGACACCATGATCTCCATCATCATGATCTCCATCATTGTGTCTTCATGAAGTTGTCACGCCAACGATTACTTCTACTTCTATGGCTAACGCGCTTAGCAATAAAGTAAAGTAATTTACATGGCGTTATTCAATGACACGCGGGTCATACAAAAAATAAAGACAACTCCTATGGCTCCTGCCGGTTGTCATACTCATCGACATGCAAGTCGTGATTCCTATTACAAGAATATGATCAATCTCATACATCACATATATCATTCATCACATCTTCTGGCCATATCACATCACATAGCACATGCTGCAAAAACAAGTTAGACGTCCTCTAATTGTTGTTGCAAGTTTTTACGTGGCTTGTATAGGTTTCTAGCAAGAACATTTCTTACCTACGTAAAACCACAACGTGATATGCCAATTTCTATTTACCCTTCATAAGGACCCTTTTCATCGAATTCGTTCCGACTAAAGTGGGAGAGACAGACACCCGCTAGCCACCTTATGCAACTAGTGCATGTCAGTCGGCGGAACCTGTCTCACGTAAGCGTACGTGTAAGGTCGGTCCGGGCCGCTTCATCCCTCAATGCCGCCGAAACAAGATAAGACTAGTAACGGCAAGTAAATTGACAACATCGACGCCCACAACTACTTTGTGTTCTACTCGTGCATAGAAACTACGCATAGACCTAGCTCATGATGCCACTGTTGGGGAACGTAGCAGAAATTCAAAATTTTCTACGCATCACCAAGATCAATCTATGGAGTACTCTAGCAACGAGGGAAGGGGAGTGGAACTACATACCCTTGTAGATCGCGATGCGGAAGCGTTCCAAGAACGCGGATGAAGGAGTCGTACTCGTAGCGATTTAGATCGTGGTTGATTCCGATCTAAGCACCAAAGAACGGTGCCTCCGCGTTCAACACACGTGCAGCCCGGTGACGTCTCCCACGCCTTGATCCAGCAAGGAGAGAGGGAGAGGTTGGGGAAGACTCCATCCAGCAGCAGCACGACGGCGAGGTGGTGATGGAGGAGCGTGGCAATCCCGCAGGGATTCGCCAAGCACCGCGGGAGAGGAGGAGGAGGGAGAGGGGTAGGGCTGCGCCGAAAGAGAGACGTTCTCATGTCTTGGGCAGCCCCAAACCTCAACTATATATAGGGGGGAAGGGGCTGCGCCCACTCTAGGGTTCCCACCCCAAGGGGTGGCGGCCAGCCCTAGATCCCATCCAAGGGGTGCGGCCAAGGGGAGGAGAGGGGGGCGCCACTAGGGTGGGCCTTAAGGCCCATCTGGACCTAGGGTTTGCCCCCTCCCACTCTCCCATGCGCCTTGTGCCTTGGTGGGGGGGCGCACCAGCCCACCTGGGGCTGGTCCCCTCCCACACTTGGCCCACGCAGCCATCTGGGGCTGGTGGCCCCACTTGGTGGACCCCCGGGACCCTCCCGATGGTCCCGGTACATTACCGATAACACCCGAAACTTTTCCGGTGACCAAAACAGGACTTCCCATATATAAATCTTTACCTCCGGACCATTCCGAAACTCCTCGTGACGTCTGGGATCTCATCCGGGACTCCGAACAACATTCGGTAACCACGTACATACTTTCCCTATAACCCTAGCGTCATCGAACCTTAAGTGTGTAGACCCTACGGGTTCGGGAACCATGCAGACATGACCGAGACGTTCTCCGGTCAGTAACCAACAGCGGGATCTGGATACCCATGTTGGCTCCCACATGTTCCACGATGATCTCATCGGATGAACCACGATGTCGGGGATTCAATCAATCCCGTATACAAATCCCTTTGTCTATCGATATGCTACTTGCCCGACATTCGATCGTCGGTATCCCGATACCTTGTTCAATCTCGTTACCGGCAAGTCTCTTTACTCGTTCCGTAACTCACATCATCCCGTGATCAACTCCTTGATCACATTGTGCACATTATGATGATGTCCTACCGAGTGGGCCCAGAGATACCTCTCCGTTTACACGGAGTGACAAATCACAGTCTCGATTCGTGCCAACCCAACAGACACTTTCGGAGATACCTCTAGTGCACCTTTATAGTCACCCAGTTACGTTGTGACGTTTGGTACACCCAAAGCAGTCCTACGGTATCCGGGAGTTGCACAATCTCATGGTCTAAGGAAATGATACTTGACATTAGAAAAGCTCTGAGCAAATAAACTACACGATCTTGTGCTAGGCTTAGGATTGGGTCTTGTCCATCACATCATTCTCCTAATGATGTGATCCCGTTATCAACGACATCCGATGTCCATGGTCGGGAAACCGTAACCATCTATTGATCAACGAGCAAGTCAACTAGAGGCTTACTAGGGACATGGTGTTGTCTATGTATCCACACATGTATCTGAGTTTCCTATCAATACAATTCTAGCATGGATAATAAACGATTATCATGAATAAGGAAATATAATAATAACCTATTTATTATTGCCTCTGGGGCATATTTGCAACATGGCATGGCATGGATGAGAAAAGTGGACCCCTCAAAATGCTAAGGACAAAAGATTGGCTCAAGCTCAAAGCACAAGACTCTATATTTTCATTTTAGTGATCCAAGATCACATTGAGTCCATAGGAAAATCCAATACTATCAAGAGGGGGTGAGGTGTAGCTTAATGAGTTTCTTGCTCAAAGTGCTTAGTGATATGCTCGAAAAACCCTCAACTACTTTCTCACATCCACATATGTCCCAAACCAAAAGTCAAACTCGGCCCCACCGAAACTGTCTATCCGGCACCACCGAGTTAAGTTGACATAGCCACTGCCAGAAACCCTAGTCTTTTCGGTCTCACCGATAGGGATCTCGGTCTCACCGAGATGGGATTGCAATCACTATGTTTCCCTTCGTAATGTTTCGGTCAAACCGAGATTGCAATGCAAACTCTCTGTTTCCCTTTTGCAACATTTCGGTCTAACCGAGATGAGCGAATCGGTCCCACCGAGTTTGCCTGACCAACTCTCTGTTTGTCTATTACCAAAATCGGTCTCACCGAGTTTGTTTAATCGGTCTCACCGAGATTACGTTATGCCCTAACCCTAACGAAATCGGTCCCACCGAGTTGACATGTCGGTCCCACCGAAATTCCTAACTGTCACATTATGAACTAAATCGGTCTGACTGAGTTTCATGATTCGGTCCCACAGAGTTTGGTGATTTGTTTGTAACGGTTATATTTTGTGTGGAGGCTATAAATACCCCTCCACCCACCTTCATTCGTGGAGGGAGCCATCAGAACATGCCTACACTCCCAACATACATTTTTTGAGAGAGAACCACCTACACTTGTGTTGAGGTCAAGATATTCCATTCCAACCACATAAATCTTGATCTCTAGCCTTCCCCAAGTTGCTTTCCACTCAAATAATCTTTCCACCAAATCCAATCCCATGAGAGAGAGTTGAGTGTTGGGGAGACTATCATTTGAAGCACAAGAGCAAGGAGTTCATCATCAACACACCATTTGTTATTTCTTGGAGAGTGGTGTCTCCTAAATTGGCTAGGTGTCACTTGGGAGCCTCCGTCAAGATTGTGGAGTTGAACCAAGGAGTTTGTAAGGGCAAGGAGATTGCCTACTTCATGAAGATCTACCTGAGTGAGGCAAGTCCTTCGTGGGTGACGGCCATGGTGGGATATACAAGGTTGCTTCTTCGTGGACCCTTCGTGGGTGGAGCCCTCCGTGGACTCGTGCAACCGTTACCCTTCGTGGGTTGAAGTCTCCATCAACGTGGATGTACGATAGCACCACCTATCGGAACCACGGATAAAAAATCTCCGTGTCAACATTGCGTTTGCTCCCTCAAGCTCCTCCCTTTAGCTTCATATGCAATTGTTTTACTTTCCGCTGCTACACTCTTAGAATTGCATGTGTAGGTTGATTGCTAGACTCATGCTAAGTTGCTAAAATCTGCCAAGAAATAAATTGGGAAAAGGCTAGATTTTTAATTGGTCAAGTAGTCTAATCACCCCCCCCCCTCTAGACATACTTTCGATCCTACAATTGACCTCGCTCTTTCTCGGACAAAAATGATATATCACCATGTTTGAGCCCAATTCGACTTATTCACATTGTATACTCTCTCGCGCACATTGTCTATCTAGGTCACTCGCTCCAACCCGTCTCACTCTTTCGATCGCACGACGACCCTATGTGATCGATTGACCTTGCTTCCTCCCACGCACAAAATATATCTACACGTCTGTGACTGGATCATCTCTCAAGCTCTATCTTACAGCCCTCACCCTTGCCAAAAGCTCAATCGGACAATATCTCTCCAGAGCATATATATTTGTTCAATGAATGTCGGACCACACTGACTTTGGCTCTCTATCTATATGTCTCTCGATTGACCTCGCTTTCTCACGCCGCATCTTCCACACATTGAAGCTACCTCTCCATCCCTCGCAAACCCGGAGCTATTTACATTGCGAGGGGCACTCCAACCTTCGATTAATTTGTGTAGGCATTTATTCCGGTCGGTTTAGATTATATTTTCGTAGCATTCGGCCCACAACTACTCGAAACACCGTTGCAACCCCCGCAACTCCCCTAGTTGATTTCGCTCTGGCTCGGTCATTGCTCTCTTGCACGTCCTTTCTCGCCTTCAATGTCGCACCATGGTATTATTGCCAAAAACTCTGTTGTTCTCTTTAATTATTATAAATAAGCTACAAAACTACACACCGATAGTCCACTTGGAATGGAACAAATTTTGACCCACAAATTAAAGTGCTACAAACTACACACCGAGGGGCCCACATGTCATGAAACAAATTCGGACCCATATACAAATTAAAAAATAAAGGACGAGGATCGAACATGCAACCAGGGCCTTCAAGCTGCACGTCAATAGGCAACATACGTAGAACAGCAATGTTTGTTGTACCTCCCTTTGTTCACAAAATGTTTTATATTACCACAGCCTATTTAATTGATAACATGTAATATTATTTTTAGTACTATTCGCCTTCACTTACTAGTGGGTTCCATGTGTGCTCTCTCTCTCTCTCCTCCCCTTCCGCGTTTAGATGCATGGGCAAACACGAAGAACTCGCGGGCGATGTTGCCGTTGACCATATCTGGACGCGTTCACAAGTTATGGCACCAGCTTCACGTGCTAGCAGCACTAGTTAGTGTGTACGTGCAATGCACGTTAATTTGGAAGTATATTAATTGCATGCGAATATTAAGTAGGATATTATTTGCGTGTTATTATGTGATTAGCACTATTTTTGGCATGAAATTAACTGCACGCTAAACGTGTTGAGCGCTCGACATTGAAGCAGTCTAGGTCATTGGATGACAAGGAATACATGTGGCTTGATGACGTTTTATATTTAATTTGACACGGCTCTAGCACAACATTCAATCGATCAAACCATAGATTTCGTTCAGTCTAACTCCGACTTTAAATTATACGACGATCGATCTAAAATAAATGGAAATGATAAACGTTCGGATTTTAAGCATGGCAATCCAAATGTTTTTCATGGCAAATTTAGATTACGCGGCGGCGGCGTCGTCTTGCAGTGGGGAGCGGCTCCTCTGCCGTGCTCTGTGTGTCTTCGGGCCACTGACCGACGGCGACGGCGTCGCCTTGCGCCATTGTTGGCATACTCCTGGACGTTGGCCTAGCTTCAAGGAAGGCCAAAATATTCTGGACTTCGGAGCGAGTCAACTGCCGGGAGGAGGCGACTGGCGTTGGTGAAAGGAAGCGGTCGACGGCGGCCATCCATGCCGCTGAGGCGGGCACTGGCACCCGCGCGGGGACATGCGCTGTCAACGGCGTGGCGGAGAGATTCGTGTGCACGGGCACCGGCACGGGCGCGCTCGTTAGTGCACGCGCAGGCGCATGCGCTGGCAGGTGCACGGGCACCGGCACGGGCGTGCGCGTCAGTGCACGCATAGGCGCATGCGCTGGCAGGTGCACGGGTGCGTGAAAGTCGGCGGGGACCTCGTGGAACCCCGTAGCATCAAGCTCGGCAACAATGTGCGGCTCCTAGCCCATCAATGCCACGGGGATGGGTGTTGGTGCAGTCGGGGCGACGGGAGCCGGAACGGGAGCGGGGACAGGCGCGGCGTCTTCCCGCAAGGCCAGTTCAAGCTTGTCCCAAAGCGCCTTACGTTCTTGAGACTCCGGCTGGGTGTCTTCCTCGGGAAACTGGAAGACTAAGGGCAGACCATCATGATGCGGCATGGTGTACGTTTAGGTCAGGCTGGTTGGAGGTAGAGGACAGGAGAATCGGATAGGAAGAGAGAAGATTGTAGCAATACCGGGTAGTGCGGGGTTGATTTTAAACTGCGGCGCCGGCGACATTAAAAGTGGGAGCAGTTGGAACGAATGTGGGCGGCGGAGCCTGGTCAAAGGGCTCGCCTCCCGGTGAGCCTGCACAGCGGTCTGCTCGCACGCCTCCCTATCAGTCTGCTCGCGCGCCTCCCATCGACTCACACGCTTGCTCGGACGACACCTGCTGATGAGAAGCGGGACTCGTGGCAGCACATAAACGCCCATGGTTTCAATAGTGAAAGCGTTCGCCTTAACATTGTCGGATGTGGGGTTTCGGCAAACCCTTAAGGTTCAAACACTGGGGTGCGCGCGAAGTCGTTCCCTCCTACCGATCTACACCCTAGCTCGCTAAGATCTCGCGGACGAACTCGACGAATTCACAACACAAAGAGACACGGGACTTATACTGGTTCGGGCCACCGTTGTGGTGTAATACCCTACTCCAGTGTGGTGGTGGTTGATTGCCTCTTGGGCTGATGATGAACAGTACAGAGGGAAGAACAGCCTCCTGAGGTTGAGGTGTTCTTATGCTTGGTGACTTAGCGGGTGAGAGCTGGGTGAGCTGCTCGATGCCCCTATAGTGGTGGCTAGCTCTACTTATACAGGCCCTGGTCCTCTTCCCAAATATTGAGCGGGAAGGGAGCCAACAACGGCGGGCAAATTTGATGGGGGACAGCTAGTACAAGCTATCCTGACAAAAGCGGTCTTCGCCTGCAAAAGGCTCTGGTGGTGACGCCGTCTTGGGCTCCACGATGACCTCCGTCTTGCCGTCCTTCTGGTCTTGGTCTCGTTGCACCGATATAGCAACCTTTGCCTGATGCCTCGGTACTCCTCGCCTGCGCTGGCCTCCTTAGCACCAAAGAGGAAACAAGGACGCTGTGCGCGCTGGCGCCCGCCTGGTGCCGATCGTCAAGGCTCACATCACGAGAGCCTCGTGAGGTTTGCCCCGCCTTGATATCTCCGCTCCTCGTGAGCCTGCCTGACTAGGCCACTCCTGAGGAGGTCTTGCGTCATCCCCCTCGCGAGGCTTGGCCCCTCGCGAGGGTCTTGGATGCCTTTATGATGAAGATGGGTCGTACGGCCTGCTGGCTTAGCCACGCCATGGGCCGTAGGCAGGCAAGTCTGGGGACCCCCATTCCCAGAACGCCGACAGTAGCCCCCGGGCCCAAGGTGCGCTTGGGCTTGGCTTCGCGGCGAAGCCAAGGGTCAAGTACGGAGCACCGCGGGCCCCAAAAGCCTGGGGCCTCGATTGACGCATGGTGGTTGATTGGACGTGGGTGTCTCCGCTTCCCCATGCTGCCTCGGCAACTGCTTGACCTGACAAAAGGCTGGCGTGGGCAGCACTTGCCTTCATTGCTTCTTCCTCGCCTTGCTCCAGATCCCCTTTCTTGCTCCTCGCCACCGCTACCTCCAGATCTGCTCCAATCTCATCCTGCATCCGCAATCCATGGCGCCACACAAGGTCAAGACTTCCTCAGCACCGGCTTGGTATGAGCCGGCCCTCGAGGCGCCCACCGTCACGGTGAAGAGCCTCGCCTCCGTGCGCCTGCTGACGGCGGGCGAGGGCAATGAGTGGGGGGAGACCGAGCTCCGGCTTGCCTCCGACGTGCCGGAGCCTGAGGAAAGCACCGTCTTCGCCTTCTTCTCGTGCAGTGTCGCAGTCGGGTTGGTTCCTCCCTTCTCTGATTTCTTTTATGAAGTCCTCGACCACTACGGGCTGCAGGCGTTGCATCTTCATCCCAACTCTGTCCTCCTCCTGTCCATCTTTGCCTACTACTGTGAGGCGTACCTGGGCGTGATGCCGTCCGTGGCGCTCCTGCGCCATTTCTTCTTCCTCCGTGTCAGCGAGGCGCACGTCATCGGATGCGCTAATTTTGTCGCATGCGGCAAGGCCAACTCGATGTCGAGCACCGGGAAGAGGGCCGACAACATTCGATCTGAATGGGTCATGATGGATGCCAAGCGTGCCGATCCGCGCCTGGTGTTGCCAACGGCGGCGCCCTCTTCCAAGGGGGGGGGGGGGTGGCCCAAGGCAGAGCTTGCCGATGAGCGGGCATCGCTAGTTTTGTAGGACTCTGAAAATAATATAAGTGAAGCATGAGAGAACAATAGTTTCTATAAAACAAATCCACCGCCGTGCTCTAAAAGATATAAGTGAAGCACTAGAGCAAAAACTATATAGCTCAAAAGATATAAGTGAAGCACATAGAGTATTCTAACAATTTCCGAATCAAGTGTGTCTCTCTCAAAAGGTGTGTACAGCAAGGATGATTGTGGCAAACTAACAAATAAAGACTCGAATAATACAAGACGCTCCAAGCAAAACACATATCATGTGGTGAATAAAAATATAGCTCCAAGTAAATTTACCGACGAATGACGACGAAAGAGGGGATGCCTTCCGGGGCGTCCCCAAGCTTTGGCTTTCAGGTGTCCTTAGATTATCTTGGGGTGCCATGGGCATCCCCAAGCTTAGGCTCTTGCCACTCCTTGTTCCATACTCCATCAAATCTTTACCCAAAACCTGAAAACTTCACAACACAAAACTTAACAGAAAATCTCGTGAGCTCCGTTAGCAAAATAAAAAAAAACACCACTTCAAGGTTCTGTAATGAACTCATTATTTATTTATATTGGTGTTAAACCTACTGTATTCCAAATTCTCTATGGCTTATAAACTATTTTACTAGCCATAGATTCATCAAAATAAGCAAACAACACACGAAAACAGAATCTGTCAAAAACAGAACAGTCTGTAGTAATCTGTAACTAACGCAAACTTCTGGAACTCAAAAAATTCTACCAAAATAGGAAGACCTAGACAATTTGTTTATTGATCTGCTGCAATTAGAATCAATATTTTATCACGTTCTGGTAATTTTTAAAAATTGTTTTTGTGAACAGAAAGTTTCTGGAATTTTCATCAAGATCAGATAACTATCATCCAAGAAGATCCTATAGGTTTAACTTGGCACAAACACTAATTAAAACATAAAAAATTCTAACCAGAGGCTAGATCAAATATTTATTCCTAAGCAGAAGCAAAAAGCAAAAAAATAAAAATAAAATTGGGTTGCCTCCCAACAAGCGCTATCGTTTAACGCCCCTAGCTAGGCATAAAAGCAAGGATAGGTCTAGGTATTGCCATCTTTGGTTTTAGGGAAGAAAAGGGCAAACTTGTTATCTATGGAATTAATCTTTCTATTTTGATAAACCACGTGGCTATTAATGGTATAAGAAATATTAAGCACGTTGCGGAAATTTGTATCTAAGCTAGCTTTTATCTCTTTAATAGATTCGTTTTGGTAGGAGAGCAAAAGAGAGGTAGATTCAACTTTCTCATTCAAGTAAGCCTTCTTCATATATAGAATCTAAGACATGCTTAAACGAAGAAGGTAGGGCAACGTAAAAGCTCTTAAAGTAAATTTCAATTTGGTACTGGGGCACATAGTTAGCCCGTATCCTTAACAGCCTATCCCAAGCATCTTTCAAAGATTCATCAAGTAAATAATGAAAAATTCTTGAATCATCTTCATCAAAATTATTAGGACTCTCATTGACAACTCCGGTAGGTTTTTCCATAGCATTATTTATGAGTTTAGATAGAATAGAAGAATCGTCCAAAGTACTAAAACTCGGGAGAGAACCCCCAACTCTTTTTGGTTCCGACATGGCGAAAGAAAGGCGAGCGGAAAAGAGAGGGCGAATAAAACGGTAAGGGTGAAGTGGGGGAGATGAAAACAAGAGGCAAATGGCAAATAATGTAATGCGAGGGATAAGGGTTTGTGATGGGTACTTGGTATGTCTCGACTTGACTTGACTTGGCGCGAATCTCCCGGCAACGGCGCCAGAAATCCTTCTTGCTACCTCTTGAGCACTGCGTTGGTTTTTCCCTTGAAGTGGAAAGGGTGATGCAGTAAACTAGCGTAAGTATTTCCCTTAGTTTTTGAGAACCAAGGTATCAATCCAGTAGGAGACCACACTCAAGTCCCTCGCACCTACACAAACAAATAAGAACCTCGCAACCAACGCGAAAAAGGGGTTGTCAATCCCTTCACGGTCACTTACGAGAGTGAGATCTGATAGATATGATAAGATAATATTTTTGGTATTTTTATGATAAAGAGAAATAAAGATGCAAAGTAAAATAAAAGGTAATGGAAATAGCTAAGTGTTGGAAGATTAATATGATGGAAAATAGACCCGGGGGCCATAGGTTTCACTAGTGGCTTCTCTCAAGAGCATAAGTATTACGGTGGGCGAACAAATTACTGTCGAGCAATTGATAGTATTCAACATAGTTATGAGAATATCTAGGTATGATCATGTATATAGGCATCACATCCGTGACAAGTAGACCGACTCCTGCTTGCATCTGCTACTATTACTCCACACACCGACCGCTATCCAGCATGCATCTAGAGTATTAAGTTCATAAGAACGGAGTAACACTTTAAGCAAGATGACATGATGTAGAGGGATAAACTCATGAAATATGATATAAACCCCATCTTGTTATCCTCGATGCCAACAATACAATACGTGCCTTGCTGCCCCTGCTGTCACTGGGAAAGGACACCGCAAGATTGAACCCAAAGCTAAGCACTTCTCCCATTGCAAGAAAGATCAATCTAGTAGGCCAAACCAAACTGATAATTTCGAAGAGACTTGCAAAGATAACTAATCATACATAAAAGAATTCAGAGAAGATTCAAATATTGTTCATAGATAAACTTGATCATAAACCCACAATTCATCGGCCCCGACAAACACACCGCAAAAGAAGATTACATCGAATAGATCTCCACGAGAATCGTGGAGAACTTTGTATTGAGATCCAAAGAGAGAGAAGAAGCCATCTAGCTAATAACTATGGACCCGAAGGTCTGAGGTCGACTACTCACACATCATCGGAGAGGCTATGGTGTTGATGTAGAAGCCCTCCGTGATCAATGCCCCCTCCGGCACGACGACGGAAAAGGCACCAAGATGGGATCTCACGGGTACAGAAGTTTGCAGCGGTGGAATTAGGTTTTCGTGGATGCTTCTGTTGGTTTGGAGGTACGTAGGTATATATAGAAGGAAGAAGTACGTCGGTGGAGCAACGTGGGCCCCACGAGGGTGGAGGGCGCGCCTGGGGGGGTAGGCGCGCCCCCTGCCTCGTGCTCTGCTCGTTGCTTTCTTCGCATAGACTCCAAGTCCTCTGGATCATGTTTTCTCCGAAAATCACGTTCCCGAAGGTTTCATTCCGTTTGGACTCCGTTTGATATTCTTTTTCTACGAAACACTGAAATAGGCAAAAAAACAGCAATTCGGGCTGGGCCTCCGGTTAATAGGTTAGTCCCAAAAATAATATAAAACTATATAATAAAGCCCATTAAACATCGAAAACAGAATATAATATAGCATGGAACAATCAAAAATTATAGATACGTTGGAGACGTATCACTAGGTCAGAACGGAATGCGTCATCGTGGTCATCGGGAGGGCTTGGATGGAACAGCCGATGGAAACGAGTCCTAGCGTACCATAGAACGGAGGAAATGGCCTTGTGTTTGACCGGCCACGTTCGAAACGGGATCCTGTTCATTGGGAGGGGTCTGGCGTACCGCAAAACGGAGGAAACAGACCTCCTACGGTCGAAACAGGGGTCCTGTTGATCGGGAGGGGTGTGGCATACCGCAAAACGGAGGAAACGGACTTGTGTTGGAGCGCTACGGTCGAAACAGGGGTCCTGTTCATCGGGAGGGGTGTGGCGTACCGCAGAACGGGACTCCACGGGATACTGTTCATCTCCACCGTCGACCCCCTCTAGCCTCCACGGGCTACTATTCATCCACCGTCGACCTCCTCCAGCCTCCACCGGCGACTATTCATCCACGGGGTCCTGTTCATCCAGCCTCCACCGCACGCTACTCCACCGGCTACTGTTCAACCAGCCCTCTCCACGGGCTCCTGTGCAACCCCCCCTCCACGGGCTACTGTTCATCCAGCCCTCCACCGTCTACTGTTCATCCTGCCCTCCACGGGCTGGTCCTGTTCATCCAGCCCTCCACGGGGTCCTTTTCATCCAGCCCCAACCGGCTCGATCGATCGGGGTCCTGTTCATCCAGAGGCAACACCACGGGGTCCTGTTCATCCAGAGGCAACACCACGGGGTCCTGTTCATCCACCCCCACCGGGAACTGTTCATCCAAACCCCCTAGCAACGCTCACTATTCATCCAGAGGCAACACCACGGGGTCATGTTCATCCACCCCCACCGGGAACTGATCATCCAAACCCCCCCATCAACGCTCACTGTTCATCCAGAGGCAGCATCGATCGGCTTCAGTTAGCAGCAGTAGCGAAGGAATCGCTCGATCGGGTTCAATTAATAGCCATCGAACGATCGCTCGGGTTCAGCAACGCGTAGCCTGCAGTGCAATCGCTCGGGTTCACTTAGAGCCCAACACCTCGCTTGGGTTCAGTTAGAGCCCAACGCCTCGCACCCACGCGCGTGCGTGTACGAGAGAAACGCGCATCGCTCGGCCCCGACCACCCACCGTAACCGGGAAGACCCCGATATTTTCCTCGCCCTCGCTTCTACCACGGGTTTTTCCGTCATGGACGGCCCAAAGAATGTCATGCAGCTGCGTCTCCGGCCCGCCCAGGACGAAAAGCCCATTTTCTGTCATGATTTTTTGTCATAGAAGTAGGACCCCACCACATCTATGATGATACCATGTTTTGTCACAATTATTGTCATAGAAGGGTCATAAGTATGACAGAAAAAAATTTCGTTCGGCCCAAAATGTCACGGATGTGTCTTTTTTTTGTAGTGATGGTAGATGCGCCAAAAAATAATAGCGGCGATGACAAGAAAAACCCAGCGAAGGAGGACCCTCCTAAGACAAAACCAAAGCGCCGGCGTAGGCGGCGCCGCTCTAAATCGCGCCGCAGTAGAGACAGCAACACCGGCACAGGAGAGGACAACACTCCAGATGGTGCCGAAGACACAGGAGAACCCAATGAACAAACTGCCGAACAAGACAATCGGGAAGATGGGCAAGTCAGCCCTGACGAATAGGCCGTAGAAGAAGACTTGGAGGACGCTAGTTATCATCCGCTCTCCGAGGAGGAGGTGAGCCTCGGCAACGAAGACTTCATCGTGCCTGAGGAACCTCTCGAGCAGGAGCGCTTTAAGCTTCAGCTAATAGCCACTACGAGGAGCATGAAAAAGAAGCAGCAGCAGCTTCAAGCTCATCAAGACCTGCTCAATGATAGATGGACCGATGTCCTGGAAGCCGAGGAATACGGCCTTAAACGCCCAGCTAAAAGTTATCCGAAGCGCAAGTTGCTACCTCAGTTCGATGACGAGGCGCCAGAGCCCGCACCAGCATCATGCAATGTGGTTGATCGGCCACCACGCGGTTGGGATAAAATGGCAACTCGAGCCGAAAATCAGACTGTGCCACCTCGCCGTAAAGGCAGGGATATGACAGCTCGGGGCTATACATATGACCTTCGTCAAGACCTGGACAGTAGAGCAGGACATACACGATCGATCTACGGATCGCGAGGACGTGCCTTGACACGCGAGGATGGCTATCTATTCAAACATGACAAACCTAGTCACGCCCGAGCCGAAAACCGCAGACGGGCTCCATCGGAGCTACGTTGCGATGCGGCCTGATATAGAGGCGCCGCACACCCTGTTTGCTTCACTGACGAAGTAATGGATCATGAATTCCTAGAAGGGTTCAAACCCGTAAACATCGAATCATACGATGGAACAACCGATCCCGCGGTATGGATCGAGGATTTTATTCTCCACATCCACATGGGCCGCGGGGATGATCTTCACGCCATCAAATACCTCCCACTAGAACTCAAAGGGCCAGCTCGGCACTGGCTAAACAGTCTGCCTGAAAATTCCATTGGCAGCTGGGAGGACTTGGAAGAAGCTTTCCTTGACAACTTCCAAGGTACTTATGTCCGGACACCAGACGCCGATGACTTAAGTCACATAGTCCAAGAACCTGGAGAGTCAGCCAGGAAATTCTAGACTAGGTTCCTAACTAAAAAGAACCAGATGATCGACTGGCCTGATGCCGAAGCCCTAGCGGCCTTTAAACATAGCATCAGTGACGAATGGATCGCCCGCCACCTCGGCCAGGAAAAGCCAAAAATCCATGGCAGCCCTCACGGCACTCATGACCCGCTTCTGTGTGGGGGAGGATAGTTGGCTGGCCCGTAGCAAAAATACAACAAGTGACACGGGCACCTCCGAGGCCAAAAATAGCAACGGCAAGCTCCGACGCAGGAGACACAAATGCCGAAGTAACGTTAACAACACCGATGACACGACAATCAATGCCGGATTCAGTGGTTCCATGTCCGGTCAGCGGAAGAAGCCATATAAAAGAAACAACCAGGGACCATAGAGCTTGGATCGCATACTCGATCGTCCGTGCCAAATCCATGGCACCCCTAATAAACTAGCCAATCATACCAACAGAGATTGTTGGGTTTTTAAACAGGCCGGCAAGTTAAATGCCGAGAACAAAGAAAAGGGATCGCAAAGCGAGGACGATGACGAGGAGCCCCGGTAACCGAGCACAGGGGGACAAAAGAAGTCCCCCCTAGGTCAAATCAGTGAACATGATATATGCTACACACATCCCCATGAGGAAGCGCAAGCGCGCGCTCAGGGGCGTCTATGCGATTGAGCCAGTCGCCCCAAAATTTAATCCATGGTCGTCTGGCCCAATTACTTTTGATCGACGGGATCATCTGACCAGTATCCGTCATGGCAGTTCAGCCGCATTGGTCCTTAACCCAATAATTGATGGATTCCACCTGATGCGAGTCCTTATGGATGGCGGCAGCAGCCTGAACATGCTCTGTCAGGATACAGGGCACAAAATGGGCATTAACCCATCACAGATCAAGCCCACAAAGACCACCTTCAAAGGAGTAATACCAGGAGTAGAGGCCCGCTGCACAGGCTCAATTACGCTAGAGGTTGTCTTCGGATCTCCGGACAACTTCCAAAGCGAAGAGTTAATCTTTGATATCGTTCCTTTTCACAGCAGCTATCACGCACTGCTCGGACGAACCGCATTTGCTCAATTGAATGCGGTGCCTCATTATGCTTACCACAAGCTCAAGATGCCCGGGCCACGGGGCATCATAGCAGTTAATGGAAACATGGAACGCTCCGTCCGTACAGAAGAGCACACCAATACCTTAGCAGCAGAAGTACAGAGCGGCCTTCTCAAGCAGAACCTTAACTCGGATGCGAAGCGTCCGGACACCGTTAAGAGGGTCCGGACCATCCTGTAGCAGGATAGCTCGGCTCATCAAGAGCTCGACTAGCAACTCGGCCTCTGTCCTAGCCCCAATCAAGTGATGGCATTCGTACCGCGCATACATAACTACGCACTCAAAATACCATGGGCATAGACGGAGGCATACCTACCTTGTGATCCATAGTACGGCTCGACCGCTCCCGGACACATATACTTTCACTGTTTATCTTTCCCCTTTTCAGGTCCCTTTTCCACAGGCTTTACCTGATGGCTTGATAACCGGTCCTGTCAAAGGATAAACACACCAAGCTGGCAAGAAGCACAACCGTACCGGGAAATTTCTAGGTGTCTTCTTTAACGATCACTCTACCTGTTTTCAGGACCCACACGCAGCTCTCCCTTGGTCATGGCATGTCAAATAGCCTGTTGCTTATCTCACTATTTGTATTAATGCGCTTTGACGTATTAATAAAATTGCAATGGAAACAATTTTACTGCCCAAATTTTAGGGCCCCAGATAATTACCTTTTGCTCCTTGTTTATTTTCCTTTTTCTATTGACAACCTTATCAGTTAGCACCCGTACACTCTGGTACATTTCATATTTTCCAGGGGCTTTATAGCACCCTGCACTACGACAACAAAGTCCGAACACTTTTTACTGTATAGTTCGGCACCCTGAATTTAGCACTATATGCATTAGCTCCGAATCATGTCTTTGGTCAATAGTTGGGTTGCCCGGCTCTGTGCTTACTACCTTACATTCCGCTATATTGGCTAGGGTAGTAAAGGGAGAACTACTGCGATTGTGCCCTGGTTCATCCGGATGAGCACCTCAGTAGAGAAAGCGGAAAACTGACTATCATGATACGGCAAGAGCCAGTCAGCTCTTCGGAGGTTTCAAATAGCTAGAGGTTTTTTCCGCATTACGCGGTGAATCGGTCTTTATCCGATCAGGTGTTTACAGAATCCCCCAGTTCGGACTTCCGAATACCAGCGGTTGCGCCTAAAATTTTATTGTCAAACTCCTATGGCTAAGTGAGGGTGATAAAGCATTATAGTCCGATTGCCTTGTTCGTTGCGCTAAACACCTCCTTCAAGGACCAAATAATTGGATCAAGAGTGTTTAGATTCCATCCCGAACACCCCCGTATTACCTACGTGGGGGCTGAAGCCAACGACTGGCCAACTCTCAGATTTAATAAAAATGGCCGCACAGGAGGTAAAAATCTAACACAAAGCATTATATTACATAAATTATCTTTGTTTCATAATACAGGGCGAGAGAAAATATGAATGTATTCATTCAAAGATCACGCCTTTCCCACAATGCTCTGCAACAATGCGGGACCCCTCCAAGACGTCTCCAAAGTATCGCTCGGGGGTGAGGTGCTCCTTGCCCTCAGGCGGCCCCTCGGTCGCTAACTTGACGGCGTCCATCTTCACCCACCACACCTTGACATAGACGAAGGCCAGACGTGCGCCCTCGATGCAGACGGACCGCTTGACAATGTCGAGCCGAGGACATGCATCGACCATCCGCTTCACAAGGCCGAAGTAACTACTGGGTCTAACTTCGACTGGCCACAACCGGATTATTAAATCCTTCATGGCCAGTTCGGCCACCCTGTGCAGCTCGACCAACTATTTTAGCTGATCGCTGAAGGGGACCGGATGTTCTAGCGCAAGATATTGTGACCAGAACAGATTATCCGTGGAGTTCCCTTCTTCGGCTCCGAAGAACTCCGTGGCGTCGGACACACTGCGTGGCAGATCAGCAAAAGCCCCTGGAGAATTCCGAATCCGGGTTAGTAAAAGATACTTCCTCTTCACATTCTTGCTTTGCATACTAAATGCCTTACCCGCTGCGATCTTCCTGGCCTCCTGGATCTCCTGGAGGGCGACCTGGGCCTCATTCCGGGCCGTCTCTGCGCTCTGACGAGCCTTGGCGAGTTCGGTCTCTTCAGTCGACGCATCGCGCCCCAAGGTATCGCACTTCCTTACCGCGTCTTGGAGCTCTTGCTGGACCTCATTGACCCGAGCCTTGAGCTTCTTATGGGTGGCCTGCTCCTTGACAGCCTTCCCCTCGGCTTTGGCCAAGGCCTTTTTGAGGGCCTCGACCTCGGTCGTTGCTCCTATACGTACCATGAAACTTCGGTCAATATACATTATTTTACTCTTTCCGAATATATAACTGGTTATTATATACCTTGTTTTTCTTGGAGCTGCCTCCTCACCTGGCCGAGCTCCTCCTCGGCCTGCTCCAGTCTCTGCTTCAGTCCGGAGACTTCGACAGTATGCGAGGCCGAGGCCAACAGCGATGCCTGCATATTCATTTCAGACATATTTAGTTAGTTTCCTGCAATAAGGGGTTGATCCTCTGTCCGGCTTTTTCTTTCCGAACACCGGACAGTGTCTCAGGGGCTACTGTCTGTATTGGGATCTTCTCTTTTCCCGTCGCTTACCTCAAAACCTGTCAGCAGGCTACTGCAGGCTTCGGTTATTCCGCTCTTGGTGGACTGAACCCTTTCAATTACCATGCCCATAAGAACACGGTGCTCATCCACAATGGAAGCGCCTCGCAGCGCTTCCAGCAGATTATCCGGTGCCCCTGGTTGGATAGGGGATCACGTGTGGAATAGGCATACCCCCTTCTTTCGAAGGAGGTTGCATGCTGGATTCAGGAGCCGTATCGGTCTCCAGAATCGAGTTCGGCTGAGGGCCGAACTAAATATGGCCCTCATCACCAGTCTCCATGGGGATTGGCTCCCCCTGATGTCCGGCGACGGAGACATCGCCTTCTGGCGCCTCCTGCACCTCGCCCCGGCCTGGGAAAGTCCTTCAGGACAGCACCTCTGCGTCGTCCTTGGCCTTGGGGGAGTGAGCGGTCAGCGGCGACTCGCTGGCCATCGTCTTTGAATCCAACGAACCTCGTGACAAGGATCGCTGGGAGCTGTCGTGGGCCGGACTGCAATAGCATAACTAATCATGTCAATACAATGAAGAGGAGAGGCTAGATCTATGCGTATGTGTGAGTCTTAGCACTTACGATGCAGCCTGAGGCTTAGTGCGGGGGCATCGCTCCGGACTGCTGTCAACATCCCACGCAGAGTTATCCATGAGGGAGCCCTTCCCCTTCTTGGACGTTACCACCTCCAGGTTCGTGGAGGCCGCCCTCTTCTTCTTTCCCTCATCAGGGGGAGGGTTGTTCTCCTCCTCCTCCTCCTCCTCGTCCTCAGCGGCGGAGGAAAGGGTCACTTCGTCATCAGACGTCACGTCCAAAGCACCCTTGCGACGGGGGCCACCTTTGGCCCCCTTGGCCTTCTTTTCCGGCAGCCTATAGGGTGCCGGAACCAGCATCTTCGCCAGGAGCGGGATGACTGGCTCTTCGGGCAGCAGAGCCGAACTATGGATCCGCTCTACTCTTTCCGTCCACACCTGAAAAAATACAACAAAGGTTAGGCATCCTCCTTGAACAAACAAGTAGAAGGTACGCCTTAAGAACTTACCTCATTGGCGGGATGGGTGTGATCGTGCCCACGACCCGAATCTATGACCGGCGGCTTCTCGTTGCCCTTGAAGAGCAACTTCCAGGCATCTACGTGAGTAGTTCCGAAGAGCCTCCCAGGGCCTGGTGCTTCTCCGGATCAAATTCCCATAAAGGAAAGCTTCGGCGTTGGCAGGGGAGAATCCGGCGAACCAGCATCACCTGGATCACGTCGATGAGCTTGATGTTTTTATCCACCATGCTCTAAATGCACGTTTGCAGCGCTATCAGCTCGTCTGACGCAGACTAGTTGGGCCCTTCTTCGTCTAGGAGGTGAGCCGCATTGGAGCTCCGGCCTTAAATTCGGGAGCCGCCGCCCAAGTGGCGCCGCGTGGCTCTGTGATGTAGAACCACTGCTTCTTCCACTCCTTGACAGTCTCCACGAAAGTGCCTGTGGGCCAAGTGACGTTGGGCATCTTGCTCACCATGGCGCCTCCGCACTCCGCGTGCTGACCATCCACCACCTTCGGCTTCACGTTGAAGACCTTGAGCCATAGGCCGAAGTGGGGATGGATGTGGAGGAAGGCCTCGCACACGACAATGAATGCCGAGATGTTGAGGAAGGAGTTCGGAGCTAGATCATGGAAATCTAGCCCGTAATAGTACATCAGTCCGTGGACGAAGGGGTGAAGTGGAAACCCCAATCCACGGATGATGTGAGGGAGGAAAACTACCCTCTCAGTAGGCTTCGTCGTGGGGATGACTTGCCCCTTGGAGGGCAGACGGTGGGCGATTCCTTTCGCCAGGTACCCGGCCGCCCGAAGCTGGGTGATGTCCTTCTCCTTGACAGAGGAGACCATCCACTTGCCTTGGCCTCTAGATCCGGAAATGATTGAGTGCTTCCTTGAGATGGAGAAGATGGGAACTTGGGCACTGGAGCTCGAGAATGGAAGAGCAGGCGTGGGTGAAGAAAGGGGATTCTTATCTCCTTATAAAGGCAGTGAATATTGAACGCCTCCCCACTCGCCTTAAAACTCGCCTATTCCCAAGGGCTGTGTAAACGACACGGTTGGATTACCCACACCCGTATTGATGAGAATCCCGCAATAAGGGGACACGATCTCTGCTTTGACAAGACGTGCCATGGGAAACCGCATCTCGAAATGCGGAACGGCAGATGAAAACGGTTTCAAATAATGACCGGGCGGATGTGATATATCTTGCGAAAAGTTGTCAGTAGATGGCACTCGTGAAATATTATACTCTCTGCAGATGTGTGTGTGGTACTTGTGTTGCAGATCCAGACACGTTCGTTGCGTCCGAACACTATCTTAGAGTATTCGGAAGGAGGAACCCGCCTTGCAATGCCGAAGAAAATCTGCACGCCGGACACCTCGTCATTGAAGCCTGGTTCAGGGGCTACTGAGGGAGTCCTGGAATAAGGGGTCCTCGGACGTCCGTCCTGTTAGTCGTGGGCCGGACTAATGGGCTGTGAAGATACAAGGACCGAAGACTCTACCCGTGTCTGGATGGGACTCTCCTTGGCGTGGAAGGCAAGCTTGACGATCAAATATATAGATTCCTTTCTCTGTAACCGGCCTTGTCTAACCCTAGATCCTCCCGGTGTCTATATAAAACCGGAGGACTTAGTCTGGAGGAGGGAGACTCAGAGCCATAGTCATACAGGCTAGACTTTTAGGGTTTAGTCATTACGATCTCGTGGTAGATCAACTCTTGTAATACTCATATTCATCAAGATCAATCAAGCAGGAAGTAGGGTATTACCTCCATAGAGAGGGCCCGAACCTGGGTAAACATTGTGTCCCCTGTCTCCTGTTACCATCGAACTTAGACGCACAGTTCGGGACCCCCTACCCGAGATCCGCCGGTTTTGACACCGACCCCACCCTGTTTCAAAATACTGGAATGGTAGACATGAGTGAATAGTATTTCTCTGTGTGATCTCCTCCATCATGTGTGCGCAACGAACACTGCATTGTATAGAAAGAAAGTGTCATTTCCAGCTTATACATAGACTACAGTCTTTTACATGGAATACAATCTGCCTACTTGCTATGTGTCGCACTACCAGCACTCCACCCTTGAAGCTAAACATTATGCCACTCATAATTCCTTAGTTTATTTGTTCAAATACGAATTTGATATGATTCTAATGTTCCTACTTCAGTTTTGAAATGTGTGTCTGCCTGTTATAGAGACATAAGAGGTTTGTATTTCTGTGTGGTCTGGTCAGCACGGTTGGGGGTGAACTTTGCATATGCAGGGGTTTATAGGGAGACACTCTTTGAGTTGAATCTGCAATGCATTCCATAGATAATCTGACTACTTTTTATGTTTTCATGAATCTCAGATTCTGAACAGCATCATAATGATTATGTGCTTGCGTGCATTAAAAGAATAAAGCAGAACAATGCCATGGCTGTCAAACTTGGCATTAAGGGACTGAAATCAAGTCTGGATGCAATGCAATGCAATGCAAACGCTCTCCACCTATAGATTCATGCTCGGAATATGATTCTAACAGTGATTCTGAGCTAGAGGGAGACCCAAGTCAATGTAGCTCCCTAGTGGAGGAGTCAGAGGTAGATGCCCTATCTTATTCACCCATCAAGGTGCTTGCTCTAACTTTCCAAGGTTGCAATTGATGCTTTGCAGTGCTTCTACTTTGTTGTACTGCCATTAGCTTAGTTTACACATCGTGTATGTGAATACTCCCTGCCTATCCATTTTCAGTACATATTCCATCTATCATCATACCATATTTATCCATTCAAATGTTGTTCTTGTGTATCAGACGTTCAAAACGAAGAGGGCGATTGCTGATCACGGAGGAGCACGAGCAAAGTATTTGGAAAAGGTAGTGACACCTGATAAATCAAATAGCCCATTAGGTGTAGTTGCAATATCACCTGACCCACAAAACATCCCAACTCTAGCACACTCTAGCCCTACTACACTGGTCATTTCTGATGCTCCAACTCAGCAGACCCCAACTGCAGCAAATAGTATGATGATGCCAGTTGACATAGCACCAGCTCTATGACGCAAAACCCCCATTACAACAAAGAGTACACCAAATCCAGTTGCCAAATCCCTTTTCGAACCAGAGAGAGCCCCAATTGCAGCAAATAGGACCCCTGTTCCATTTCTTCCCAGTTTAGAAGACGAAGCTTATATTGTTGTCACGAACTTTGTGCGCATCTTTCCTTCATGGAAAGATTATACCGTAGACACAGAAAAATTTCTAGTCTTCCTCCGCAACTTACGCGTAAGTAATGTACTAATGTTATTCATGGTAATTATTGCATATGTTTCTGCTGACAGAACACACAAGATTTCATTCTTTTAAATAGGCGAGGACCAAACTGGATTGTCAAGACGAGCAAGGGTTGGTTGCGCTTTTCAAGCACTCATTGAAGAAGTATCGTTCCTACCTAAGGCAAGCGCATTTCGATGGCAAGCCTCTAAACGAAATTTCTGTAAAGTCTCCGGTGCTACATTTATCATACGGTGACTGGAATAAGTTACACATTGGTCTCGTCTGCAGCGTAAGGTACTGTCTATGATATCACATCACAATTTGAACTACATTTCTGCATTTGCCTTAACGTCTCACTTGTATGAAAACTGTTAGCAGAAGAACACTCATTCTCAAGGGACCATAGAATCTCACAACTATACTGCACACTGCATTGCTCTTGTGAGTACCTCTTGCCTTGTATGACCATACTTACTTTCATAGTTGTTTTATTATGTAGCATCACTGCACATGTTAGCCTCGTTATCGTCCATTTGGTGGACATTATAAGATCCGTATGGACTCCTACATAAATTTAGAATCAACCCAATGCTTTTGAAGAGGTTTAGCTCTGCAGTCCTCTTGTAAGGACTGAACGTCATCTATCACTGTACTTACATTAACAGCTACTCCCTCCGTCCCATAATATAAGAACGTTTTGTTCAGTACACCAGTGTTCAAAACACTCTTGTATTATGGGAAGAGGGATTGGTTCATTGTGTAGCATTCTGCATCTTATCTCCCTCGCCCACCATTTACTAAAAAATATCAGATCTATATTTAATCTTACCAAAAAGTTGAATACACAGACAATGCCAGTGCAGAGGTGTAGCCCATTGCTCTTGTCAGTACATTTTGTCCTGTAACGCTTATACTTCCAGGGATTGATAGTTGATTATGTAGCATTAATATGCATCTTATCTTCATTATCCTCTATCCCTTCCACTATTATCATATCTATAATTACTCTCTACAAAATGTAGAGTACATGCAATGCTTATGAAGAAGATTTTGTGCTGAAATTCTTTAGTTATCCTTCCCTTGACATGGATAAGGGCATTATAAAGCCGGTGTTAACTGTTAATGTAAGTCAGTCCTTCTAATGCCTTTATCCTCAACTGCGGTTTCATTTGCTCATACTCCCTATCGTTTACTGCTATTTAGTTTGTTGTTTCTATCAAAATGCATGTTTGCAAGAACCGTAAGTTCCAAGTTTTACTTGTAAAACCAAATTCCTTATTCATACCATGCACATTACTCAATACTCCCTATATGTATGCTTGTTTCTGTGGATCTATAATCCAGTGTGTGGTGAAGCAGCCCACATTTGCACCTTGTCATCTCCTGTTTTATCTTACTGATGTGGCTAATGATATGAAAACCATGCCATGCACATTAACCAAAATAGATACAATGGTTGTCTTTGCCCTTCATCTATGCTTTTTTTGTTGACATGGTAATCCAGTAGTGTGGTGAAGCTCCCCGCATTATGAACAATGCCAAATTATGCTATTGATATTTTGACCTTACTCTATATTTTCTAATTCGAAATTGGATGGAATTGACAACACAGTTATCATCTTTGTTTATACACATGCAAAACATGTCATCTCTTTGCTTGTTTCAGGGTGATATGCCTGATGGCATGCACAAGTCTGGTGAAGGCTGTGAGACAAACCCAACATATATTGCAGCAAAGAAGGCAAAACATCTTGAAGATAGCGAGACAACCCCAAATTCTTGTCTTGATGCAGTGTTCAAGTTACTTGAGACTAGCAGTCAGACAAGCTCACAAAATTTGCTGTCTGAATCAGTTCGACTTCTTCAGTCCCAAGTTCTCGAAGAAAGGCATTCTGCAACTCAACTTCGACTTGAAGTCCTATCTCTAAGAAAGATTGCGGAGAATACCAATGAGACCCTCATTTCTAAATAGCTACACCTGGAGCTATGACCGACATGCTAGGCCGGTCTCACAACCTGGCTCAGCAGCTTGCGCAGCAGTTCCTGCGCAAGGCTAACCTTCCTTGAACTGTGTCGGATCGGTTTAGTATTATTTTGTTACGCTGCAATGGTGCCCATTTTTTGTAATCTGCTTCTTCTTTGCGCTTTATGATCACTGGTGGCGAACTTTGATGCCCAGTGGATGTAATATACCATAAATCCTTTATTGTATAGTGTCGGTTTATTGTAAGTTACTATGCCGTAATTTCTTTATTGTATAGAGTAGGTTTGTTCTTAATTCCTACTAGTTACTGCCATCACTCGCTATCTGAAAAAGAATCTGATGTAGTTGACCGGGCCGAAACATTTGCCTCTAATGGGCCTGGTTTTTAGCGGGCCACAATTGGGCCGGCCTGCATCTTTCTTGGGCCCGAATGGCCATTGGGGCCTTCACACTTTGCGCCAGGCACACAACTTACTCCGGCCTATATTCGGCCCAAATTTTAGTTGGGCCTTTTGTGGACCCAGCGCTTAGTTTGGCCCCTGTAGCGTTGGGCCATTAATAGGCTGATATTCCGCTGGCCTGTTATGGCCCCGAAGAAACCTTGGGCCTTTAGCAGGCCGAAATGCATGTTGGGCCTCAATTTTCACTAAGTCGTCGACGGGCCTTCAGCAGGCTGAAATGTAGACCGGGCCTTTTTTGGCCCAGTTATATGACGGGCCGTTACTACGCTGAAACATATCTTGGGGCATAGTTGGCGCACTGATATCCTGGGCCTTTAACAGGACGAGAGCTTAGTACATGCATCAATAGGCCGAATTATACGACAGGCCTTTAACAGGCCCAAAGTCACGTTGTGCTGAACTGTTGCCACCTTTATCATGGGCCGTTAGTGGGCCGGATGTTGCGTTGGACCATATATGGCCCATGGGCAGCACGGGCCATTCGCAGGCCGAAAGACACACCAGGCTGAAATGGGCCCATGTCTACATGGGGCCTCTAACAGGCCGAAAGTCACTGGTCCGTAATTGGGCCCAAATATTCGGCGAAAAATTAACGGGCCAGATCTGGCTTCGGGCCGTAAATGGGCCTTTATTAAACATGCTATTATTGGGCTGGCCCACTAGTACCTGAGTCAGTACTATGGGCCTTTGACATGCCCAACCTTTTTAACCTATATGGGCCTCTGTTGGGCCCTACCACTTGTCAACGTATCATAGGCGCGTCCTGTCCAATGAATGGATGACATCTGTCCCAACGATGAGCCAACACGTGTTTCCTCCGGCCAATGAGAATTTTACACGTGGAAAATCCTCATTGGTCCGGGCTGTTAGGTGGTTAGCGGATTCAAAACCGGACCCGATAGCTTAACGGCGACCCGTTACGGTGGATGCCATGTGTCGGTCACCCTTGACGAAAGCACTTCCATGACGCGGCATTTATCGTCATGGAAGTGGACACTTCCGTGATGATAATTTTGGTAATGTCATGGAACACTTCTACGACAACACAGGTATGACTATCTTGATTCTGTCATAAAATCGTCATGGATGTACATGCATGACAGAAAATGTGACCTACTGTGACAAACACGTATCATCACGGAAGTGTATTTTTTTGTAGTGCAAGATGGTGGTTTGATCCACACTTATTCAGGTACTGTATATTATCATCAACACTTTTGTAATCATAAGCTGCATTTTTCATTTGTGTGTGTAAGTTTTATATCATCAACACTTTTGTAATCATAAGCTGTATTTTTTTCATTTGTGTGCATTAGTTTTATATAATCTTGGAGTACGCTTTTTTTACTAATATTATGTTCTATGCTCAATGAAGATTTTGTCCATGGGTACCCTATCAATAGTGCTGGATTCTGTCAAGACCTTACATATCTGTTCGTGGTGTTTTGATCTGAACATGATTATCGGCTTGTTGCGATGCTTTCCATGTCTAGAGAATTTGTATATAGAGGTGATGATACCAAGCACATTGATATACATTACTAGAACTAACCGTTCAGCTGTACTATTGTTTTTAGACATTAATTTTTTTCAGTCTTAATGTCTATTTAGGCTAAAGGACATGGACAAAAAGGTATAACCAATCGGTGACATAAGAAGCACCGGGATTTTCACTTATCATGACATTCATTTGAGGACAATAACGCTGGAAGGACATGCATCCAACCATGCAAACACTGGCTTTTTCACATTCTTCCTATTGAATGCGAGAGTACTATTGTCCATGCGGATTATGTTTTTTAACAAAAACTTTCTCACGGATGGACACGTTGAACAGCATAAAAAGAAGTTTCAGGTCGACAAAAGGGCTTCTGGACGTGCTCAGCTTCTATTTACAACAACTTGTCTTCATGTACCAGTAGATTTTTTGGTCTAGGATCTTGATTTTATGGATTAGAACGATCCATTTGATTGTGACTGCCGAAAACTTTGGTTGAGTTAGTTGTTATTGTCCTGTTCAATCTGGATTTTGTGTAAACCTGATGAACAATTAATCATCATGCTTTTGTACCTTCTGTAAGCTGGGGTTAGATATTATTGCTGCCCTTTTCAACTAGAGTTTGACCCATTCGTTCATACAAACCGGAGCTTCTATCAAGAAGCCTCATGGTTCCGAGAGGGAACTTGGTCACATGATCTGTGTGTGAAACGACATACGGTGTATCTTCTCACCTTGATTTATTTTACACAGGCAACATGCAACTGTGCTAAACATATGAAATTATTCAGGGATCGTTTCGCCTTTTTATACATTAATTTTCCTAGGTATTTTTAACAAATAGCCACCACGTTATTATCGCAAAGGGTCGTATTAGTCCAACCGTGGGTGTTCAATTAACCATTTACTACGCGCGCAACTGTTTGATTAGACGGGATGACTGTGAGCAGTCCGCCGTGCATGTTGCGAGCGCTTCAATTTATTGCTGGTTTTCGACATATGTTTCAGCCGCCTCGGGAAGGTACGTAGGATAGTCCATCGTTCTCATCTACAAACACCGCGCCGAGGATCGCCTGCTGCAAGATGGAGGATGAGCCAGCCGACAAGCGGGCGTAGGTCGAGCCAGAACCGCAAGAGCCTCCGGCGAACGTGGACTTCATCAGCAGCCTCCCCGACAAGATGTTGGTAACCATCATATCCCACCTCCCCATCAAATATGGCGTGTGGACGACTGTCCTCTCGCGGCGGTGGTGCCCCCTCTGGCACACCACCCCCTGGACATCATCGTCGACCACGAGTTCTGCAGCGGGGAGCAGCAACGCCTGGACGCATTGTCCCATGTCCTGCCAAGCACCCTGGGTCGGTCAGACGCCTTGCTATAGGCAGGCTCAATACCCACAACAAGACCGAACCCAGGTTTCACTACTAGTTCCTATCCCCAGCCCTGGATCGGCTCGAGGAGTTCAGCCTTCATGCTAGATGTCCTTGCTCGTTGCCGTCGTCCGTGCTCCGCCTCGCGCCCACGCTGCACCCCGCTACATTCAGTCGGTGCATTTTCCCCCGGATCGATGCCCACGCGCACTCTTCATCTCCCTAAACTTAAGCACCTCGAGCTCATTGCCCTCCGCACCTCGAAGGAGGATTTGGAGTGCCTGCTCGTCGGCTGTACAACGCTCGAGTACCTTCGTCTTCATTCGATGGATGGGTTCAGTAGCCTCCACATCACCTCGACGAATGTCCGTGTGATTTATGTGCATTGTTTGCGCCGCCCAATGCTGTCAGTTGAGGTGTTTTACGATATTTTCATTGAGAATGCGCCTTTCCTCGAGACAGTGTATGTACTTGATAAATTAAGTCCAGTAAGAATCAGGGTCATTCATGCACCAAAATTGACAGTGGTGGGCTATTCGTGTGCTGGATTCAATGAACTTGTTACTGCATCATTTTCCATTCAGGTACAACAGTCTTCTTCTTCTTATATATTATTGGACAACACATTTTATCTAATTGTTGTTGATCTATATGTTCGCCTGTCATCTAGAAAATGATTCCCACAAAATTGACCCGGCCTCTGCTCACAGTGAAGATCTTGGCACTACAATCAGTCGGCCCCGATCTGGATGAAGTTGTTAGATTACTTAGATGCTTTCCTTGCACGGAGAAGCTATACATCAAGGTGATGCTCGTTTCCTGTTAATTGTTAACCACAACGGAGCTCAATTTTTGTTACTTTTACCCATGATTACAATCACAAATGTAGAATGATTTCTAAAGGAAATTTGGAGGATTTCAATACATATGTTTTTTGAGATGCTAGTGTTGTACGCGTTTTATTCATTTGCCCGACATGCTTTCGTGATAAAAGTTTATCATGAAAGATTGAAGGTGGCATTTAACTCTTTTCATCTATTTTAGAAATCCTACAAATCAAAGAGGCCCAAAGTGTTCAAATCTGCAGCTGTGCACTAATATGTTGTCTTCGTTTGCAGATACTAGCAGGTACGAAAGTAGAAAATGTTGGGGAATATAACAATCCCATTGAATTCCTTGATCTTCATCTCACAGAAATTACTTTTAACGAGTACCGAGGCACCACACAAGAAATTAAATTCGCCGGGTTCTTTGTTGAGAAAGCAAGGTTACTCAAGGTAATGAGGTTTGCCCTATATTTACTGCGCAGAAGTCAATGGATTGCAAAAGGGCGCAGGCGTCTACAGCTAAATGGAAAGGCTCTACACAAGCTGAATTTCAGTTTGCAACTTCATATGACAGATTATTCGGAAGTCACTGTATTGAGCCGCTATATGTTTTCTCCGTGGCTGATCCTTTTGCAGAAATAATGCATGAAAAGGATCATGAAGAAGATGAATTTTATGTGTCTGAATAGTTTGAACATTGTAATCTTTGAATTTGGGCCTTGTAATGCTGGAATTTGAACTTTGCAATATTTATGGTATTTTTTATATAACGTAATTGGATGTTTAATTTGGTCTTGCAATCATGTCCTGGTAAGTATATATATGTTGTTGTTCTGTACATAGAGCATAGATGTTGTGCAGACAGAGCACATCACAACACACACGGACCACACTAGGTAACCCATTGGTGATTAATTCATCAATTACAAACGGTTATATACCAACAATCCTTTGCCCACAACACACACGGCTTATTCCATCACAAACAACTCGGATGGATCAACTGTATGCCACGTATCGCACACGCAACTCTAATTTGATTCGTGCTTGATGTCTCCGCCATCGCTCGCACAGTTCGTCTTATTTGCCACGTATCACTGTGTCGGCCTCTACTCGCGTCCCTCGGTGAGCTCTGCTCGCCATTAGGCGCCGCAGCGCGCTGTGCTCGCATACCTCCACGCGCTCGGCTAGTGGACAGCTTTTCCTTGCGTGTTCAACTGTTATATGCATATATATGGTTGCTCGCCATTGAGGCGCCGCGGAGTGCTCTGCTCTCGTCCCTTCGTGTGTGCTCTGCCAGCGGTTGCGTCGCGCGCGTCGCCACGATACAGTTACATGCGGCATGATGGAGTTACGTGCTGCAAATTAGAACTGCCATCCGGGCGTGCAGATATTCTCGTCCGTCCGACTTCCCCATTAATTCTCACGACCATTATAATCTAAATATCTTCAACCTTTCGATCTCGCCCCACAACACAACAGGCACACCCACGACCACACATAGAGAGATGATATCTAGCGGCGCTCCAATGGAGTTTGGCGAGCATAAAGTCGAGACCCACGTGAGGGAGACGGATCTCTCAGTGGTGTACACAATCGACCCGGCCGTGGTTGAGGACTACATCAACACAGTGGAGCAGTTGCTTGCTAGAGACAAGTACAAGGTGGTCAGCATCGACCTCTAGTACACTGCCGGTCTTCCCGGCAAGGATCTAAAGGTTGCTGTCGCCCAGTTGTGCGTGCGCCATCATGTCCTCATCTACCACTAATGCATGGCCACATAGCCTTGCGACCGTTTCGCCAGTTTTGTCAACATCACCGACTACAAGTTCGCTACGGTGGAAACCACCAACGATGTAAAAGCGCTCAGGGTTACATGCTTGGCCTGCAAGAACCTTGTCGAAATCCATGAGCACTACAGGGTCTAGGGCAGCACGAAGAAGGACTCCCTGGTTGAACTCGCCTCGGCCATCATCAACCCCTACTATGTAAAGATGAAGCATGATGCCAAGAGAACAAGTCCTGTATCCTGGCACAGGGCCTGGATGCGGCAGCTGGATGAACTTCACCTCAAGTTCGCGGCCAAGAGCGTGTACACATGCTACGAGATGCACAGGCGGAACGTTGACATGAGGAAGTGCCTCGTTACCGAAATCGACGAGGTCGGACCGAGCCACAAGCATAGCAGTAGTGGCAAGCGTCAGAAGAAGTAGATGATGATCAGATGATCATTTATCCAAGTTAATTATGCATGTAATATATAGTTGACTTTGGTGTGTGGAAATGTCATGTGTGTAGTAGCCACCTATGTAATTATGCATGTAATAGTTTACTTTGGTGTGTGCAAATGTCATGTGTGTAGTAGCCACCTATGTAATTGGATGTTTAATTTGGTTATGCAACCATGTCCCTATAAGTGTGTATATATATGTTGTTGTTCTGTATGCAATCCCAACGCACAACACACACGTCTTATTAGCAACAATCGTGTGTGTTATTATCGGTCTTCGCACACATTTCTGGTTAGAGAACTGTTTGTCGCATATCACACACATCTTGTTAAATTGAACCGTCTCTGTTATCTTGGCTCAACGCAAACAGTTCAACCGAATGAATTGTTTGCCCTCTATCACACACACCTTGATCTGGCTGACCATTTTTTTGTTCCGCCTAATCACAAACAATTCATCCGAGTGAACTATATTTGCTGTATATCGCACACACCTTCATTTGGCTGCCAATTTCTGTTGTTCTGCCTCATCACAAACAGTTCGTTGTACTGAACCGTATGCCCCGCATCACACACGCAACTAAAATCCAAACCATGTTTGATGTATCTTCCATCACAAACGTTTTGCATCTTTTTTATGGGTTTTCTACATCACTGTTTGCGATTATTACATCGCACACAGTTTCATCGAAGGGTCTCTGATTGTAGTGTCGCGTTAGCAGCATCCTGCAGTAGTGTATGTTTACTCCCCCAAGTTTTGATGAGAAAATTTATTATGATGATAGCATGCCTCCTATTTATGATGATTATAATGATGAAAGTGGGTTTGAAGAGTGTTAACTCTAGGAAGTAATGATCCCACTATTTTGGAGGGTGTTGAATCTTATTGTAATAATTATGAAAGTGGATTTGGAGAGGTCATAACTTTGTTTAGTGATTAATCCACTATTTTGAAAGAGGTTTCAATTGACTATGATAAAAAAGTTCCTATCTATGATGATTATGGTGATGACATGTATGCTATAAAGAATAATGATAACCATGAAACTTGTCATCATGATTTTTATTTTCAATTCGATAAAGCCAATCAAGTATCCCATGATAGTTAATTTGTTGAATTTGCTCCCACTATTATGAATGAGAAGAAAGTTTCTTGTGTGGAGAGTAATAAATTCTTTATGCATGTGGATCATGAAAAGAATGCTTTATGTGGTAGTTATATTGTTGAATTCATTCATGAAGCCACTGAAAATCATTATGAGAGAGGAACATATGCTTTTACATATCTTAATAATATAAAGTTTCCTCTCTATGTGTTGAAAGTTTTGAAGTATTGCTTGTTTTTCCTTCCTAGGCTAGTTGATTCTTGGTCCCATAAATTGTTTGCTCACAAAATCCCTATGCATAGAAAGTGGGTTAGATTTAAATGTGCTAGTCATATGCTTCATGATGCTCTCTTTGTGTTTCAATTCTTATCTTTTATGCGAGCATCATTGAAATCGTCATGCCTAGTGAGGGAGTCCTGGATTAAGGTGTCCTCGGGCGTCCGGACTGTATGACGTGGGCCGGACTGATGGGCTATGAAGAGACGAGACCAAAGACTCTCTCACGTATCCGGATGGGACTCTCCTTGGTGTGGAAGGCAAGCTTGGCGTCTGGATATGAAGATTCCTTTCTCTGTAACCGACTTTGTACAACCCTAGTCCCCTCCAGTGTCTATATAAACCGGAGGGCTTAGTTCGTAGAGGCAATCATCATCATAGTCATACAGGCTAGACTTATAGGGTTTTAGCCATTAAGATCTTGTGGTAGATCAACTCTTGTAATACTCATATTCATCAAGATCAATCAAGCAGCAAGTAGGGTATTACCTCCATAGAGAGGGCCCGAACCTGGGTAAACATCGTGTCCCCTGTCTCCTATTACCATCATCCTTAGACGCACAGTTCGGGACCCCCTACCCGAGATCCGCCGGTTTTGACACCGACATTGGTGCTTTCATTGAGAGTTCTGCTGCGTCGTCTCCAAAAGGTTCAATGGCCCCGTCAATCATCTACAATAGTGCTGTCCAGGGGGAAGACTACCTCCCCGGACATATCTTCGTATTCGGCGGCTTCGCACTGCAGGCCAACTCGCTTGGCCATCTGGAGAAGATCGACAGCTACGCCCCTGGCCATCAGGTCAGATTTGGAAGCTTGAACTACGTCGGTGATATCCGCGGAGACTTGATCTTTTATGGATTCACGCCCACGGCAGCCGCTCCCTGCCACCGCGATGAACATGACTTAAATCTGTCATCAGACCACACCCAGGAGATAGCGCCTGTAACCACTCTGGCCCTAGATCCGGAACAGATCGCACCATCCGAGAACGGGAAGCTCAATCCCGCCACGAAAGCCGCAGACTCAGCGGCGTTGGAGCCGCAGACAGACCCAACCTCGGGTGGAATCTGCACCCCCGGAACCTCGGACTCGTTTCCGGCTACAGGTTCCGAACCACGTGCAACCGCATACGTCGAGCTTGATTAGACATCGATCGTCGAATTCAGCTCTGTGGACATCTTTCGGCACTCACCTTTAGGCGATATGCTAAACTCATTAAAAACCCTCTCCTTAGCAGGGGACTCAGAGCCGAATTATATCCGGTTTGAGCGGGGGCTGATGACGGGGAATTTTGCTTCCCACCCACCTCCCACTTAATAGCCATTGTTGAAGTCTTAACCGACATGCTTGATTACAGCTGACATCGACGATATGGACAACGATGCCGGAGAGGGGCAGGCCGAAAACACGCCATTTACCGGACGTTGGACGGCCACCTCCTCATACGACGTATACATGGTGGATGCACCCAAAGAGAATAGCGGCGATGACAAGGAAGATCCAGTTGAGGATGAACCTCCTGAGATACAACCAAAGTGCCGACGTCAGTGGCGCCGCTCTAAATCACGCCGCAGAAAAGACAGCAACACCGGCATAGGACACGATAACACTCCGGACGGTGCCGAAGATAGAGAAGACCCCGACGAGAAAACTGCCGAATAGGATGATCGGGAAGATGGGCAAGTTAGCCCCGATGAACAGGCCATAAATGAAGACTCGGAGGACAGAAATTATCTACCACCCTCCGAGGATGAGGCGAGCCTCGGTGACGAAGACTTCATCGTACCTGAGGAACCTCTCGAGCAGGAGCGCTTTAAGCGCCCGCTAATCGCCACTACAAGGAGCCTGAAAAAGAGGCAACAACAGCTTCAAGCTGATCAGGATCGGCTCTATGACAGGTGGACTAATGTCCTGGCAGCCGAAGAATATGGCCCCGAGCGCCCAACCAAAAGTTACCCGAAGCGCAAATTGTTACCCCAATTCGATGACGAGGCGTTGGAGCCCGTACCATCAGCGCATAATGCAGCTGACCGACCACCACGTGGCCGGGATAAAACAGCACCTCAAGCCGAACACCAGTCTGTCCCACCTCACCGTAAGGGAAGAGATAAAATGGCTCGGGGTTATAGATATGTCCTGCGGCAGGACCTAAAGAACATAACAGGTCAGACCAGATTGATATACGAATCACCGGGGCGTGCCCTGATGTGCGACGATGGCCATTCGGCCGAACATGATAAACATAACCACACCCAGGCCGAAATCACAGACAAACTACATCCGAGCTACGCCGCGACTTGGCCCGATACAGAGGCGCCGCACACCCCCTCTTCTTCACTGATGAAGTAATGGAGCATGAATTTCCAGAAGGGTTTAAACCCATCAATATCAAATCATATGATGGAACAACGGATCCCGCGCTATGGATTGAAGATTTTCTTCTCCATATCCACATGGCCCGTGGTGATGATCTTCACGCCATCAAATATGTCCCACTAAAATTAAAGGGACCAGTGCAGCACTGGCTAAACAGCCTTCCAGAGAACTCCGTTGGCAGCTGGGAAGACTTGGAAGACGCCTTTCGCGATAACTTCCAAGGTACATATGTCCGGCCACCAGATGCCTATGACTTAAGTCACATCATCCAGTAGCCCGGAGAGTTAGCCAGGATACTCTGGATTAGGTTCTTAATTAAAAAGAACCAAATTGTCAATTGTCCGGACGCCGAAGCCCTCGCGGCCTTCAAACATAGCGTCCGAGATGAGTGGCTCGCCCGCCACCTCGGTCAAGAAAAACCAAAATCCATGGCAGCCCTCACCACTCTAATGAACCTCTTTTGCGCTGGAGAAGACAGCTGGCTCGCTCGTAGAAGCAACAGCGCCAGCGATCCGGGCACTTCCGAAGTCCGAGATGGCAATGGCAAGCCACGACGCAATAAACACAAGCGTCACAACGAAAGAACGCAAGACACGGCGGTCAACGCCGGATTCAGCAGCTCCAAACCCGGTCAACAGAAAAAGCCATTCAAGGCAAATAGAGACGGACCACCCAATCTAGACAGGATACTGGATCGGCCCTGCCAGATTCATGGCACCCCCGACAAACCAGCTACTCACACTAACAGAAGCTGCTGGGTCTTGAAACAAGCTGGCAAGCTTAATGCCGAACACAAGGGGAAGGGGCCGAGTAGTGACTGCGATGGCGAAGAGACTCGCCAGCCGAATACCGGGGTTCAGAAGCAATTTCCCCCTGAAGTGAAAACCGTAAACATGGTATACGTGACGCACACCCCTATAGGGGAGAGTATGCGCGCACTACGGGACGCATAAGACATAGAGCCGGTCCCCCCAAAATTCAGCCATATCCATCCCGAAGGTTCAGCAGCTTTGATCATCGATCCAATTACCAATGGGTTCCATCTCAAGGAAGTCCTTATGGATGGCGGTAGTAACCTTCATTTACTTTACCAAGACACTATCCGCAAAATGGGCATCGATCCTTCAAGAATCAAGCCCACCACAACTACCCTCAAGGGAGCAGTACCCGGCGTAGAAGCTCACTGCACGGGCTCCATCACATTGGAAGTCGTTTTCGGTTCGCCGAACAACTTCCGAAGCGAAGGCTTGACCTTTGATATTGTCCCGTTCCGCGGTAGCTACCATGCACTTCTGGGGCATACCGCTTTTGCTCATTTTAATGCGGTCCCACTCTACGCCCGCGCAAAACTTAAGATGCCCGGTCCACGCGGCGTCATAACAATAAATGGAAATACGAAACACTCCCTCCGTACAGAGGATCATACTACGGCTATTACAGTCGAAGTACAAAACGGCCTCATCAAGCCGCATATCTCATCGGCCATTAAGCCGCCGGTCTCCATTAAATGGAACCGGTCAATTTCAGAGCTGGATTAGCAGTTCAGCCTCCATCGTTCGCCACGTATACCTGCAAAGTTTGTACCGCGTATACATAATTATGTACTTAAAATACCCTGGTCATCGGCAGAGGCACAATACGGACAGGCCTACAAGCACTCCCATAGCCTTCTTTTCTTTTCTAACTATTTTTTTATCTTTTATCACAGGTGGCTCAAAGACTGGTCATCTCACGGACTCTTCCGAGTTCGCCTTCGTACACTTACCCAAAGGCTATTCTTGTTAAGGAGTCCTTTCACTGAGGCAAGGCGGCGCACACGTGCGACAGGAAGTCCAAATAATTTTGTGTAGACCGCACTCTCTATTTCGAGCCTGTAAAGTGCCTTCTCCCTTAACCTTCGACCACCGACATGTCAAATGGCCTGGGTTGTGTCATTATTCTCTGTAAAATGGCAATTGATATATCAATCAGGTTCAGGTGAACATAATCCGCATTCAGTATTCACTTTTTCTAAAGAACTGAATTTTGCTTCTTCGGTTGTTTCACACACGCACCTCGGCACAAATTTCCAGGGGCTCGATATGGGAACAAATGAGTTGCCGACAAGTCCGAACAGCTTTATAGCACACTTCGGCATCACGAGTTTGGCCTTATATGCACCAGATCTGAATCATGTCTTTGGTCAATAGTTGGGTTGCCCGGCTCCTATGCTTACTACCTTACGTTCCGCTCTATCAGCTAGGGTAGTAAAGGGAGAACTACTGCGATTGTGTCCTGATTTATCCAGATGAGCACCTCAGTAGAGAAAGCCGAAAACTGACTATCATGATGTGGCGAGAGCTGGTCAACCACTCGATGACTCATTGGAATCTTCGCGATTCCTTCCGTATTACACGAAGGACCGTCCTTTTGGTCACCCATGTAACACACCATATTCGGACAATCGCGTACATACCAGGGGCTATATCGTAGACCCACCATCAAACTCCTATGGCTAAGTGAAAGTGTTAAAGCCCTATAGTCCGATTGCCTAGTTTGCCGCATTGACACCTCCTTCACGGACCAAGATGTTGGGTCAAGAGTGATCAATTTCCGAACACCCCCGTATTATATGCGAGGGGGGGGGGGCGAAGCCGACGACTGGTAAACTTTCAGACTATACAAAAAACGGCCGCACAGGAGGAATTAAAACTTTTTAGGCAAAATATAAAAAACATAGCCTCAATATATCATAAATATTGTTTTTACAATTTTGATACATTCACTCGAACATCATATCCTTCGAGCACTGACCCTCTATCAAGCGGGCACCCTCTAGGACATCTTCAAAATAGTGCTCTGGCGCATGATGGTCCTTGCCCTCGGGTGGACTCTCCACTGCAATATCGATGGCCTTCACCTTCGCCCAGTACATCTTGACGCGGGCAAAGGCCATCCGTGCACCATCAATGCACGTCGACCACTTCACGGCATTGATACGCGGCACCGCATCAACAAGTCGCTGCACCAAACCGAAGTAACTATTCAGAATTGGCTCGGCCAGCCACAGCCGGACCATGATGCCTTCATGGCAGATCCGGACATCTAGTGGAGCACGGCCCACTAGGCCATCTGTTCGTTCAGCAACAGCGGACGCTTTGGCATGCTAAATTGCGACCAGACAAGTTTTTCCGTTGCACATCCTTCTTGCGCTTGGAAAAACTGCGTCGCATCAGAGGCACTCTTTGGCAAGTCCAAAAATGCGTCAGGAGAACTCCACATTTGATTAAGCGGGGCATACTTCGGATCTCCGAATTTAGTTTGTAATAAGAAGGGCTTACCGGCCGCGATCGCCCTAGCTTGCCGGATCTCCTCCCGAGCCGCTCTAGACTCGGACTGGGCCTCTCTCGCCTCTCGTAAGGCCTTGTCGAGATCGGCCGTTTTGGCTTTGTTATCCTTTTCAAGGGATTTGCATCGGACAGTGGCATCCTCCAGCTCGTGCGCCATAATGGATATTCTCTCCTCGCACTGGCGCCGAGCAACCTGTTCGACATTTAGCTCAACAGCTGCCTTCGTGGCAGCTACATCGCTCATCCTGACTTGCTCCTTGGCCCGGGCAAGCTCAGCCCAAAGGGTCTCAACCACGGCCGCGCTATCTACAGTTACGCATAGCTCAGTATACAATTCTCAGCGTTATGCTCATCTTATCATACTTATGTATACTGACTGCCCCAAAAAACATACCTTGCGCCTCGTCGAGCCGCTTATTAATAAGCATGATGTCATCATCCGCAGCATCAAGTTTTTGCTTCGGACATACAACCTCTGTAGCCTGGGCAGTCAGTATGTATGTCATAGCCTGTGTTAAATTAATCGGATTATTTCCTGAGCATATCTTTTTTGATCTCTGATCGCCTCCCTTTGGGTGACCAATCAGAGTCTCAGGGACTACTATCTATACACCAGTGCATTTTGCGTACAAAGCACAATTGAAAATATTACAGTACGTACCTCGAAGCCTCTTAGCAGGCCCATGAAGGCTTCATCCAATCCGCTTTTCGCGGACAGAATCCTTTCAGCCACCGTACTCATTAACGTACGATGTTTCTCCGAGACGGACGCATGTTGCAACATGCCTATCATTGTATCCGGCGCCTCCGGATTCCAGGGAGCGGCTGTGGGAGTGCGGACTCCCTTCGGAGGGGCATGTTTACTCGACTCTATAGTCGTCCCCGGCTGTAAACCGGATAGTCCGAGGCCTTTATGGTTGATCCCCATTGGGCCGCACACACCGGACCCTGGGCAACCAAAGTTTCACCTTCGGGCATTGTCTTCATTGTCCCCCGCACCACTTGTTGATCGGGAAGGATCCTCGAGGACGACACCTCGAAGTCGTCCGCCCTATTGGGCAAGGGAGCCTGTGGAGGCGTCCCGCTTGCCATCATCTCCGGAAGCAGATCCCCCGAGGAGGAGGACTGTTGAGGAAGACTACGCGCCGGACTGCAAATATATATATTAAATGTTATCCTTGTAGCCTAAAAGGAACGGGATATACTTATGACACCCTTGTTCACTTACGACCCGGCTGAAGGCTTGTCCTAGCAGAAGAACTGCGCGACAGCATCGTCTTCCGAGCCTGAACCACCCGAAAGGGACATCCTCCCTCGCTTGGGAGCCTTTACCTCCAAATCTTCGGAGGCGCTCCTTTTCTTACCATGGGGAGAAAGGATATCAGCTTCTCTTTCTCTTTTTTCTTCAAAAGAGGGAGCCCTAACTTCCTCGGACATAGTGTCTGGTGAGCCCTTAGAATGGAGGCCACCTTTGGCCTTCTTGCTCTCCTCATTACCCTCTTTCACCGACACCTGGTATAGTGCCGGGACCAACATCCTTGCTAGCACGGGACTAGCTGAGTCTTTGGAAAGAGGGGCCAAACACCTAATTCGCTCCTCCTTCTTTATCTAGCCCTGGAAGAAGATGGTTTTCTCAGTATCTTATTATGGGATATTTAACTAAGTTGTGTTCAGGAGTCGACTGCTTACCGAGGTATCCGGATGGTTGCAGTCCAGGGAGATGTCCTCTGTAGTATCCGGCCACTGTTTTCGTGTCCCGAAGAATAATTTCCACAATCCTTTGTGCGTCGTGCCAAAGAAGTGCTGAAGGGTTCAGGGTCCTTCCGGATTGAACTCCCACATGCGGAGAGGCCATCGCTGGCACGGTAGGACCCGGCGGACTAGCATTACTTGGATTACATTGATATGTCCGGTGTCCTTTTCAATGAGGCTCCGGATGCGGCTTTGTAGAGTTTGCACTTCATCAATTGATCCCCAGTCCAGCTCCTTATTAACTTGTGATGCAAGCCGTAAAGGAGGGCCAGATCGGAACGCAGGTGCAGCTGCCCACTTGGTGCCACGGGGTTCAGTGATGTAAAACCACTCCCGTTGCCATAGGTTGGGAGTTTCCGTGAAAGAGCCTTTTGGCCAAGGCATATCGGTGAGTTTGCTCACCGTAGCACCACCGCACTCCGCTTGCTTCCCCTCGACTACCTTCGGCTTCACGTTTAAAGTCTTGAGCCATAAGCCGAAGTGGGGGGGAATGCGGAGAAAGGCCTCGCACGTGATGATAAACGACGAGATATGAAGGAAGGAGTCTGGAGCTATATCATGAAAATCTAGCTCGTAATAGAACATAAGCCCTCGAACGAAGGGATGGAGAGCGAACCCTAGCCCCCGAGGAAATGGGAGATGAATACGACCCTCTCACCGGATCTGGGAGTAGGAATAACCTTCCCTTGAGCAGGGAGCCTATGGGGGATTTCCGCGGTCAGGTATCTTGCCGCCCGGAGCTTCGCAATATCCTCCTCTGTGATAGAAGAAGCCACCCACCGACCTTGAGGGCTGGGTCCAGACATGATTGGGAAGCTCGAAGCAATTAAATTGAACCTTGGGTGATGGAACTCAAGGTTGGAAAGGTTGAGGAAAGGGTTGGCGCAGAGGAGAAGGACGGGTTCTAGCCCCTTTATAAAAGCGATTAATATCGAACGGCTCCTCCTAAAAGCCTTAAAACCTGCCTACTCCTAAGGACTCATGCCAACCGAACGGTTGGGTTACCCACGCCCGTATTGATGAGAATCCCGCAATAAGGAGACATGATCTCTGCTTCGACAAGATGTGCCAATAAAACCGCGTCTCGAAACATGGAGCGACATGCCAAAACCAGTTCGAAATAATAACCAGGCAGGGACGTGATGATACGCTACAAAAATTTGTCAGCAGATTGGACTCATGAAATATTATACTCTCTGCGGTGGTGTGTGGTATTTTGTTTTGCAGCGCCGGACACGATTCTTGTGTTCGAAGACTATTGGAGTATTCGGAGAAGGAACCCGCCTTGCAATGCTGAAGACAATCTGCATGCTGGACACCTCGCCATTGAAGCCTGGTTCAGGGGCTACTGAAGGAGTCCTGGATTAAGGGGTCCTCGGGCGTCCGGACTGTATGACGTGGGCCGGCCTGATGGGCTGTGAAGATACGAGACCGAAGAATCTCTCCCGTGTCCGGATGGGACTCTCCTTGGTGTGAAGGCAAGCTTGGCGTCTGGATATGAAGATTCCTTTCTCTGTAACCGACTTTGTACAACCCTAGTGTCCTCCGTTGTCTATATAAAGGCTAGACTTCTAGGGTTTTAGCCATTATGATCTCGTGGTAGATCAACTCTTGTAATACTCATATTCATCAAGATCAATAAAGCAGGAAGTAGGGTATTACCTACATAGAGAGGGCCCAACCTCGGTAAACATCGTCTCCCCTGTCTCCTATTACCATCAACCTTAGACGCACAGTTCGGGACCCCCTACCCGAGTTCCACCGGTTTTGACACCGACACCTAGCTAAAAAGGCATTAAACAAAATCCCTTGTTGGAAGACAACCCAACACTATTACCTACTGTTTTTGTGTATTCACATGATTAATCTAGTGTAGTAATCATGTTTATAGCTTTGTTCAATAAAGTGCCAAGTAAAGACTTTGGGATAGTGTGGATGATAGTTGACTTGATTCTGTACAAAAACAGAAACTTTTGCTTCTAGTAACAAAATTGTTTAAATTCACTAAAATGCGATAAAATTCTGAATTTTTAACGCACGATTTATATACAAATTTTCTACGTTGTCCTAATTTTTCAGAATTTTTGAACTTACATAAATATTGTCATTGTTCAGATCATTACAGACTGATCTCTTTTTGACAGATACTGTTCTCAATGCATAGTTTGCTTATTTTCTAGTTTCTGTGGCTTATATTGCTCAATAATAAATTGTGGAAATAATAAGGTACAATAGGCATTTTATGAGAACAATTATGAATCTTGTCTTTGACAGTACCAAAGTGAATGATTTGTTTTATCATACTAACCTATCTCATGAAGTTCCGTTAAGTTTTGTGTGATTGAAGTTCTCAAGTTTTGGGTGAGATAACAATATGAGGAGAACAAGGAGTGACAGGAACCTAAGCTTGTGGATGCCCAAGGAACCCCCAAGGTAATATTCAAGCAACTAATCTTGGGGATTCCCCGGAAGGCATTCCCTCTTTCGTCTTAAACATTATCGGTAACCTCACTTGGAGCTATATTTTCATTCGCCACGTGATATGAGTTTTGCTTGGAGCATCATTTTATTTTGGTAGGATTTGCTTGTTGTTATTTAGAGTAATGTTTTGCATCTTTCTTTTTAATAAAAAAGTCAAGTATAGCCTTTACCATGCTTATTTTGGATGTCCATTTATTCCTGTTTCTAAAACAAAAAAATTTCTATCATTGTCTGAATTGTTAAAAATTTGCAGAACATGATAAATTTGTGAATTTTTTCCACATTATGCAACAAAAAAATTTCTACAGTGTGGTATTTTTTGGAAATTGTTGGAGGTAAAGAAGTATGAATCTTCTTGCATTCTTTGCAGACTATCCTGTTTAGACAGATTGCTGTTATGTTTGCATTGTTTGCACATGTTTGCTTGTTTAATGGTTCTATTTGAGGATAGGAGTATTAAATATGCAGAGGAGTTTAGTATGCAATGTTAAATAATAATTTTAGTGATTTGCTATAGAATAGAATGATAAAGGTATTGCATTGATTTATACTAACTTATCTCACGAGTTCTTGTTGAGTTTTGTGTGGATAAAGTTTTTAAGATTTAGGGAAACCATGATATAGAAGGAATTAAGGAGACATAAAAGCTCAAGCTTGGGGATGCCCAAGGCATCCCAAGATAATATTCCCCGGTAGGCATCCCACCTTTCTTCATCAACAATTATCGGTTAGCCTCGGTTGAGCCGAAGTTTTTGCTTCTTAACGTGATATGTGCTATCCTTGGAATGTCATTTTATTTTGCTTGTATTTTTAATAAAATACTTAGATCAGAATGTTTTTAAATGGGAGAGAGTACTCACATAGCTACCTGTTTACTTAACTACTCACTTGATCTTCACTTATATCTTTTTGGAGTAGTTTGCCGAACACTCTCATGCTTCACTTATATTATTTCGAGAGTTTGTAATAGTTATGAAAATTTGCACAAGTTATGAAATTGGTCCTAATATGATGAATATCCAAGAAGGATATAATAAAAACTTTCATATAGATCATTGGATATGATAAGTTTGATTCCTTGCAATAGTTTTGCGATATGGAGATAGTAATATGTGAGTCATGTTGGTGAGTAATTATGCTTTAGTAAGAATATTGGTGTTAAGGTTTGTGATTCCGTATGCGAGCACATAATGTAAATAGTTATGCAATGAAGTTACATCCTACTTGAGGTGCATAATTCGGTGTTAGTTATGTTTAATGCTCGTTTATGATCATTTTCGTTTCTTAGTCGGTTGCTTCTCAATTTATTTGCTAGCCTTTCCTTGTACTAAGCGGGAATACTGCTTGTGCATCCAAACTCCTTAAATGAAGTTGTGCCAAATGAGTCCACCATACCTACCTATATGCGGTATTTCCATGTCATTCCAAGTAAATTTGTATGTGCCAACTCTAATTTTAAAAATGAATTTTTGTGTGCCCGTACCGCTCATGAAGCGGCAGGGGGTGGCCAATATTTTCCATGCTAGATGTGTTATTCTCAAGATGGGTGTTTATTCACTTGTCATTGCACGAGACTGTGGCTGGTAATAGGGATGCCTTGTCCCGAAATGAAATGAAAATTACTTTGTGTTGCCAAATAATAAATTCCTTGGAAAGTGTTGGTATGGAAGGCAGTGGTGGATACGGCTAGCCATGGATTGTGAAAGACCGGTGGAAAAAGGAATAAACTTTAATTTATGTTTGGGAACCGCCTATCGTGTATCTAGCATGGTATTGGGAATTCTCGGTTGTTTTCGTTGACAGGAAAAGCATGCCTCTCAAAACAATTTTATCTCTCAATCTAAGCTCTGAGCTCTGGCACCTCTACAAATCTTTGCTTCCCTCTGCGAAGGGCCTATCTATTTACTTTATGCAGATTTTATTTTTATTTGAGTCTCCATCTTCTCTTATAAAGCACCAATTAGGGAACACTATTGTCATACTTGTGCATTGGATGTAGCTAATATTTGAGTGTGTTTCATGAATGGATCATTGATTGATCATAATGGGCCAAGGATAGCTTTCTTTAGTGTTGATATTTTGAAAGACATGGTTGGTTGTTGATATGCTTGAGTATTGATGTCCTCATGTCAAATTATAGACTATTGCTGTGAACCATTCAAGTCCAAATGTCCATGCTATAAAAGAAAAGAGTATATGAGGAATATGATAGGTAGCATTCCACATCAAAAATTCCGTTATCAACTGCTACTTTATCACGATGAGGTTTATGAGAAAGAGTTGTTGTTATGATGCTTGGAAAAGTGATTGAAATTATCATTGATCAAACTTATGCACTATGCTAGCATTCACACTTCAAAAGTTATTTCTTTTACCATTTACCTACTAGAGGACGAGTAGGAATTAAGCTTGGGGTTGCTGATACGTCTCCAACGTATCTATAATTTATGAAGTATTCATGCCATGTTTACAACAATTCTATATGGTTTTGGTAGAATGGAAACAACCCGGACTGACGCTGTTTTCAGCAGAACTACCGTGGTGTTGTTTTTAAAAATAAAAGTTATCCAAATGCAACGAAACTTTTGACGATTCTTTTTGGAACAAAATAGGCACTAGAAGCTTCATGGGAGGACCAGAAGGTGAAGGAGGTGGCCACCACCCACCAGGGCACGCCAGGGGCCTTTCCCGTGTGCTGGTGGGTGGTGGGCCCCTCGAAGCCCATCTTCACATGAAACCGACGCCAGAAATCATATAAATATAGAAACCCCCAGAAATAACCCTAGATCAGAAGCTCCGCCAACGCAAGCCTCTATAGACTCGAAAAACCAATCTAGAGCCTGTTCCGGCACTCTGTTGGAGGGGGAAATCATCATCGGAGGCCATCTTCATCATCCCGGCAACCACCATGATGACGAGGGAGTAATCCACCCTCGGCCTGAGGGTTTGTACCAGTAGCTACGTGTTTAATCTCTCTCTCTCATGTTCTTGATTTGGCACGACCCTTATGTATCGCGAGCTTTGCTAATATAGTTGGATCATATGGTGTTTCTCCCTCTCTATCTTGTTGTGATGAATTGAATTTTCTCTTTGAGATTTCGTTATTATCGGATTGAATACTTTTATGGGTTTGAGACCACTTGATGTATGTCTTGCTATGAATAACCGTGGTGACAATAGGGTATCATATTGATTCACTTGATATATGTTTTGGCACTAAACTCGCGGATTCCTGAGGTGGCATTGGGGTAATCTATGCATAGGCGTTGATGCACATTTTCGTCCTTGTTTCTCTGGTAGAAATCTCGGGGCACTCTTTGAGGTTCGTTGTGCTGGATTGAGTATTATGAATCTGAAATTGTTTGATGCATATTGTATAATCAACTCACGGATACTCACGGTGACATTGGAGTATCTAGTAGACATTAGAGGTGGTTGATGGGTATCATATGGTGTTATTTTAGTACGAACTCTTGGATAGATCGATCGAAAAGGGTAACTTGGTGTTATTTTAGTATGAACTCTTGGATAGATCGATCGAAAAGGATAACTTTTGAGGTGGTTTCGTACCCTACAAACGATTTCTTCTTATGTTCTCCGCTAGATAGGAACTTTGGAGTGATTCTTCGTCGCACGTTGAGGGATGGTTATAAGATCCAATTATATTAGCATTGTGAGAGATTGCACTAGTGAAAGTATGAACCCTAGGCCTCATTTTCAAGCATTGCAATACCTTTTGGGCTCACTATTGTTACTTCGTACCTTGCTGTTTTTTATTGTTCCTATTACAAAAAATCAATATCTACTATCATTACTACACTTGTATCACTATCTCTTCGCCAAACTAGTGCACCTATACAATTTACCATTGTATTTGGTGTGTTGGGGGCACAAGAGGATCTTTGTTATTTGGTTGCAGGGTTGTTTGAGAGAGACCATCTTCATCCGACGCCTCCCACGGATTGATAAACCTTAGGTCATCCACTTGAGGGAAAATTGCTAGTGTCCTACAAAACTCTGCGCTTGGAGGCCCAACACGAGTCTACAAGAATAAGTTGTGTAGTAGACATCAAGAGGCCACAGGCTGGGTTGCTAAGTGGGCAATCGAGTTTGGACCACATCATCTGAAATATGTACCTCAGACAATTATTAAATCTCAAGCATTGGTGGATTTCATCAACGATTGGACTGAACTTCAAGTCCCAGAGGATAAGCCACACAACACATATTGGACGATTCACTTTGATGGTTCTAGACAACTGGAAGGCTCGGGGGCTGGAGTCGTCATACCTTCCCCATGAGGTGACAAATTTTGTTTTGTTCTGAGGATCATGTCTCCCTGTACTAATAATGCAGCTGAGTATGACGCCCTCCTCCATGTCCTTCGTATGGCTAAGGAGATGAATCTCAGCCGGGTCAGGTGCTTGGGTGATTCTTATCTGGTCGCTCAACATGTTTCAGAAAAGTGGGATCCTAACAATCCCCTCACGGCGGCTTATCGGCAAGCAGTGACTAACATTGCAGGACACTTTAAAGGTTATCAGGTTGATCATATAGATCGGCGGCACAATGAGGCGGCTGATGCCTTGACACGCCTAGGTTCCCAACGCAAGCCGGTCCCTCCGAGTGTGCTCCTTGATGTTCTTCATAATCCTTCTGCCAAGCTGACTTCAGAGGAAGATCTCGCTATTCCTGACCCAGGGGCACAGTTGGTGTCTACTCTTCATGTTATCCATATTGTGCGGTCCCTTATATGACATATCTAACTTTAGGCGAGCTCCCTGAAGATGAACTCATTCACTACAAGAGATCCGTCCTACTATGATGAACCCAAGAATGTCATGGAATATCCAAAAACGTCACAAAATACACCTTGGTGACATTTTATGTGCGTCACGAGCATCGTCACGGAATCCCCGTCACAGATTCCTCCTAGTGACAGCGCGTGCTGTAAACGTCACTGAAACTGGGAGCTTCAGTGATGTTTTCTACAACGTCATCGGCTTGGTATTTCTGTGACGTCTGATAAATGTCACATGTTAGATGAAAATATGCCATAGTCTACCATATTCAATGACAGACCAACGTCACTGACTTGATGCCATGTCACCATAGGACATACTATCCCACTGCCGCAAGCGCTAGAATTTTTTCACAATTATATATGATATTGATTAAACTAGCATCACTAATTTCGTCATTCATTAATATGACATCATTAGGTTATATTAAATTTTATTTCAAATTTTAATTACAATGAATTATCGTATCCAAATTTCCAAATGAATAGCACAATATGTGTTTAATTCACATCAAATCACATCATATAACTAAGTTAGAGCCACATCACATTATAATTGTAATATAAGGCAAATCAAATTGTAAATTCAATCATCTTAGTCAAATCATCCTCTAAATTGAAAATGATAGTAAAAAAATAACATGATTCACAAGTTTAGCACTCACAACAATATACAAGTTGCGAAGTCATATTCAGATAACTAAAAGACCACAAAAGTGTTGCCGAACTGCCTTCATACACCATCAGGTTTGGATTGGGACTACTAAGTTGCTAGAGCCCTTAAGAGACACCTATCAATGTATCCATTTTTTTTTCTTATTTCCCAAGGCTTTCACTCTTGTCTTGTTGGCTCTTCTTCCCAGCTTGCAATTCTTGTTGCTTCCTCTCCATCTCTTCAAGTGCTCTCTCTTGTGCTTCAAGTCTCACAATTAACTCCCTTCCAGTGCATATAAATTAACAAAACAAAATAGCATTGCATATTCATTAGATGAAAACAAACAAGACAACAAGGTAGAAGAGCACCACTAAGAAGCTTACAATATAATTATGAATCTAAAATAGAAAAATACTTTATTAAATGTCTAGGCAGGCATGCAAACGGGCCAATAAAACAATAAACCTACAAATAAGTCATAATGGTTAAAGAACATGCAAAACCAAGAGCTTGAGTTATAATGGTTAAAAAACATGTAATCAATCCATCCCTTAGCTTAGCATACGCCTCACCAAGCATTTATGTTCCACAAAGAATGCCCTCCTTTTCCCTCTAACTCTCCGAAACTAGTGGCAAGAATGTAGTACCTGAGGCTGTAAAAGATGTGCAAAAGATGATAGGGTGGAACTAAATGAATTACCAAAATACAAACAACCATATGGTATAAACACTAACTAAATGAATTCTACTTAAACTTATGCATATGTACTTTCCAAAAGCACAGATGAATGAAATAAAGTAGCTAACTGAGAAAGCAAATACAGGTTTGTCTTTAGATTTGTGGTATTCAGAGAATAAACAAAATATATTGTGTAAAATAGTATTGTAAATAAGAAGCACTATTAATAGGCATTTCACATAATATCGTATTAAAAGAAAATTAAGATTTCAACGCACTAGGGTCTAATAAATGTCCCCGACAGCATGCAAAATGAAGCCAGCAAGCCTAGAAAACAAGATCTCAGAAAATTCATAAGAAGAATGAAGCAAAAGTTAAGATTACTATAGATGATACACAATTGCTTTACTTGAAAGTTTAGTTACAAAAACAAGCCAATAATGATAACAAAGATTTACTAGTACATTATCAAGCTACTTACTCGGTCAAGCAATTAATTTGATGGTAATGTGATAAGCAAGTAATATAAGAAACAAGGTCTCCTTACAAATGAGAGCATCTCCGAGTACAATGCTTGGATCAAATCCCATCCACACACTCCTCCACTTCTGCCTGCTAAAACAGATTTCATCTAATTAGACTATCACACACATAACTAAGTGGTACAAACACTGCATTCACTTATATGTTCTGTGTTCGCAAAAAATTTGCCTACCATATCCCCTATAGGCTGTGCTACTCATGTTTGCTGTACTGGTGTTAACTGAAAAAAATAAAATTCTAGCTGTTGCATATTTCAGTTGAAGAAACATCAATTGCTATCTAAGTGTTGATAAGCTGCAGGTGCTAATGTTAGTCTTAATCTCCCAAGGACACAGACTAATAGATGCATAGGGAAACACGTCCAAACTACACCAAGAAACATATTGGTCACCTTGGGTTCAGTCTCCTCATCAATGATGCCAGCTTTGAACTTGAGAAATCCCACATGGGCTGAACATGTCCACCCCCTGCACAACGAGAAAGCGTCATTGATTCCTGCTCAAACATTTCAATGAAGAGAATGAGAGGAGGAGCACTGCAAAATGCCTGCGACCGTGGCCTCGTGAAACAGAGAAGGGCGGCATGGTCCCGAGGAAGATGCAGCAAACGTGGAAGAGGAGCGCCACCGTGGCTGGCTCCAGCCAGAACCCGCCCAGCTGTACATGAAGCGGAAGAACTGTAGCAAGAGGTCAGCGTGGTTGGCGGCAGCGGCGGCGGAGATCAAGCCATGGACAAGCAGCACCGAGAGCGTCGAGAAGAGGAGGCGCACGGAGTTCGCCAGGTGGGTCGGCGGCTTGCGTCACCAGATCATGTGTAGAATTTGTTGGGGATATTACTACTGGGCGTAAACCGGCCAGGAGAGGCCGAGTTATCCCCATAATGGTTCACTGTACCTGAAGCCCATGAAGATAGACGGTGGTGCTTTATGAAGGCCCAGGGCCCAAAGACGGTTTAAGGTCTATAGACGCAGACCGACACTGATATGTAAACTTGTGTTGTAAGATAGAAAGAGCAGAGACCGAGATGGACACGTTTATGAGCCAGCCTCGGGACCCTGTAAACCGACGGGCGTCAACCCATGTATATAAGGGGACGACCAGACGGCGGTTTAGGGACAACAAACAACAACTCGAGAGCCAGGCATAGCGAATTCGCTCCCTGGTCATCGAAACCCTAGCAATTCCACAATAACTGGATTAGGCCTTTACCTTCACCGCAAGGGGCCGAACCAGTATAAACTCTCTGCGTCCTTTGTCCGCGTTAACCCCTTTAAACTAACCCGTCGCGGTGGCTCCACGACTAAGTCCTTTCTTTAGGGTATCTGCCGTGACAAAACCACGACAGTTGGCGCCCACCGTGGGGCCATCGCATGATGGTTTCGAGTGCTTAGAGGGCAGCTTCGAAGGACTCAAGGGATACGCTGTGGGCCGGATGACCAAGAGTCGTCATGGCAAGCTCTACATCGACGACGCAGGCTGGGGCCCCGAGGCCGGCTCAATCGAGTACAGGTACCGGGTCCCCTTCGGCGGCATACACGTTTTCATTGGCAAGATTGGCGAACCGGGCCCTGAGCCAGACATCTGCACCAACATGGCCGAGAGGGCTCAGCGTGCGAGATCTGCCCGGGTTAAGCCTGTCAGGAAGCGTGCCTTCATGGGAGTCATCCACGGAGTGGAATCCGAGGATAGATCAGAATCTGGTGGTGAAACCGTCGTTTATTCCGGCGACGAGTCATTGACCGGAGAGACCGAGTCATTGTACCAGTTGCAAGATGGCCGGATAGGGGGCTGTTCCGATGGTGACAGTATGCCGGACCCCTTTGATCCGCCAAATCGGGTTGCGATCTTCATGGCCGGTACACAGCCAGCGCTCCACTCTTCGACCGCACCGGCGATGATTTCTGGGTCAGTAGCAACGACAGCGGCCGGGGCAGTAGGCCCCGTGCGACCAACGGCTTAGGTTTTATCTGATTTATTTGACGCTTTGGCAACACTGATGGTGGAGGTTAATCTGGAGAATCAAGAGCAGCATAATGCGGAAATCACGAAGGTGAAAGATCAGATAACCCAGGCCAAGGCCGACCTGGCAGCTGAGGATACCAGGATGGCTGCGGAACGGGCCGCATTGGATGCACAGGCTTACCGGCTTATGTTGGATGAGAGTGCGTCCAACGATGTCATGAGGAGAAGGTACCGGTCTCACCTGCCGCCAGTTTATGAGGCCAGGAACCTCTTTAATACCCCAGGAGAAGGGACCAGTAATCCGCCAGTGGTAAACCGGACGGAGGCACCTGGAACAGGAGCGCCGGTTCAGCCGCGTCCAACAGATCCGCCTCGTCAGAACAACGTCCCATCACAACACATCCCAACACCGCCGGGTCACTACTCTAACCCGATGGATAACATTGTCGCTGCCGCTTCATGACTGGCGGCTCTCCCGATCGAAGGCGAGTCCCTAGTAGCGGTCGAGATGCGATGGGCTACGGAGCTCCTTCAGACAGCTTTGACGCAGCAGCAGGCTTATTCATATAGTCGCGAAAGGATCCATTCTACTCCCCGCCCAAGCCGGAGCTACAGCAGGCATATTGTGACACCCAAAATTTTATTTGGCTTTTTCAAAACTTTTCCTTGATTTGAGGGAGGTGATTTAAATTTTTCTTCTAAAAGAACTCTCCCTCTCAAAATATTTTCTTTTATGACTAGTGCTTCATTTTCGGATTCACTCAAAACTTGGTTTTGGTCTTGGAGGTTTTCCTCTTTTATTTGGACTCAAACCAAAATGTTTTTCTCTTGGAAAAATGTCCTTTGAAAATTTCTTTAAAAAGGCCCTATAGCTTTTGGAATGATCTTTTTTCACTTTCAAAAATTCGTCTTGCCATGACCCAAGGGTAAATTCCCTCCCATAAGCCTTTCCTCATCTTTGGATCATGATATGCTTCAAATCCAGCAAGTTGAACCTCTCCATATAATTATTTCCATTTATTTCTTATCAAAAACAATTTCTGCCTTATATCTTGATCCTTGGAGGTTTACAAAGGAACTACTCTTTCTGCTTTGATTTTTGCCCCCAAACCATTTTCCCTTCCTAGTCCTTTGAACCCTCAACCAAGATCCATGAAGATCCACTGGTCTCCAGTTCAAAATTTTCAAACTATACTTGCTGCAAGTTTGGACCAGATTTGCCAAATTTGATGAAATTCATTCAAATCCTTCTCCAAAAATTCTGAGAAAAATCAGGCAGCCTCTGGGTGCATTGAGAGGTCACCTCACCAAGTCCCAGCTCCAGGGAAATTTTTCTTCATACCAAATCATTTCATCGAACACCTGCTGGACACTGTTTCTCTAAGGTTTAGTCAAGTTCAGTTAACAGTGTCTGAACTACTGTCGTTTCTTCAGTGTCCGTAGTCGATCTCGCCAGTGCCTCGGCGTCGCCGTGTTCCCTGTCCCCTCCCCCTTGTCCTCTGCATCGCACGAGCGCCTGGATGCTTGCGGGCGTCGGCGACAAGCAGGAGGAGGTGCGCCGCCCCGTGACCGACGCCAGCGGTGGCTTTGCGGCCGCCAGGAAGAAGCACAGCGTAGACGGCGCTGACCAGTGCCGCCCAAGCCACCGGAGGCTGCCGCGTGGTCTTCCACTCCCCCGTGCGCGCTGCCACCCTCGTCGTGAACCGCTAGGCGCGGAGCGCGCTCTCTGCCGCCGCCGTGCCAGTACGGCGACCCCGACGAAGACCGACGCCATTACGCCATGCCCGACCGAGTTTAGCAGTGGAACGGGACCAGTAACTCTCACTGGTGCTGCCTGGCCACCTAAACCCTCTGCCAAGCCACTGCCTCGCCATAATCACCCGCCGGAGATTCTCCGTTCACGGCCACCCCCTCGAGCCGCCTATAAATAGAGACCCCGAGCTCCAGCTAGTACCCACACCACCTCTGCACTCCACCAAGACCCCGCCTAGCCACTGGAAGAGCCCCGAGGGAGTCTTCTTCCTCAACTCCGGCCGCCGCGACCCGCCACGGGATCCAGCGCGATTCGCTCCCCTGCGTGCACCTCTGCCTCCCATCTCTTGCCAGTGGCTCTCTAGTGCATCCCTCCTTCTGACCCGCGCTTCAATTCGAAGGTTGCAGCACACCACCGGAGTTCCCCACCATCGCCCGAGCCGCCGTCCGCCGGAGAAAGTGTCGCCGTCGACGTGGTGCTCTCCGACGCCCAAGTCCACCACCCACCGACGCGGAAGGACACGCTGATACTCTTGGTACACTCCGATCTCCCTGACTCGCCGTGGTTCGACGCCGGCGACCACCGCAGCCTTCGGGCGCCGGCGAGGTTTTTCAAACCTGACATGTGGACCCCCCACGTCAGCCTCTCTTCTTTCACCCCCGAAGCGTTTTCTCTTGGCGCCTTCGGGCAGAGTACGTTTTCTCTGTGGGCTGGCGCATTTCTATTCGAACCGTTTTCTGTTTTCTCAGTTTAGCCCCTGGAACTTTTCTGTTTCATTACAGATGAGTCCCTGGACAGAAACCGTTATAACTTTTTAATAAAAAGTGATTTTTGAGTGATTCTTTTTCTGACAGTCTTATAATTTTCTCTAGTTTTTTATGGGATTTATTTGAAAAAAATTTGGAACAGCTTTTCGGCACGCGTTAGTTTTCACGTTAGTATGCATTTTCCGCTTTACCGTAGGTTCCGGGAGAGGTGACGGAGCCGCGAACTTCGCCGAGCTAGACCCCGACTTCTCCAAACCAGGCAAGCATGTTTGAACCTTTGATATGATAGGTGTTTTGCATGTTTGCATGAAGGGTTGCGCATGGCATATGAGCATCGGTGAGTATCTCTTTGCGTGTAAGGCAACTATCCGTGTGCTCCAAGGTTACTGTGATCTCTGATGAGAGATGGCCTAGTCATGTGGTGACATGAAAGGCAGTGAGGTGGTATTGTTGTAGCATGCCAGCCTCACGTTGTCCGGTAAACTCCGACGTTAACGTGGACTGAGTCACGTTATCGTTCTTCCCTTTTCCGTGCCGCCACATGTTTTCTACCAAGAATACGGTTTAGTAAGTTGGTAACCTCTTTCCGTGTACACACCAAATAGAGGGGCCGGGATGAGGGTTCCATGGCCCTGGATTAAAGCCAGTCATCCGGTCAGGGGGCATGGGTGTTTCCGGTTGGGACCGAGAGGGGGGCACCCCTTAGAGCGCGCATATAGAAATTTGATCCCATGCTACGCGAGGTTGTAGCCTCCCCGTCTCAAGGTTTTTCTTGAATGTTGCCGAGGGTGATTCCTGGCTTCGGAATGTTAAATGGGTGTGTACTGGTTAGACGTGTTTCTTCCAAAACACCGTAAACGGAACTAGTCCCCGTGACTACTGAAATCCGTTGGCTGTGGTTAAAGTACAAACTCTGCAGAGTCAAATCCTTCCGAGTCATCGTATCCATGGTCAAGTAACGTGATCAGCGTATCCATGTCTATGTCATAACCTCGTTGTATATTTTTTTCCGGTAAGCGAGCGTGAGTAGTAAACTTGGCTGAACGTTATTCCTGTGGATGGACTAACCCTGTTGTTTATCTCATGCCTGATTATTCTCTTGATATGATTTAAAATTCATGAGCTACTAAGTTATGAATATAAGCCCTTTATGTGATGTCGCTCAGACGTCCGACTGTGGCATGTTTGTCTTTTACTTTCAATATAAGCCCTTTATGTGATGTCGCTCAGACGTCCGACTGTGGCATGTTTGTCTTTTACTTTCAATATAAGCCCTTTATGTGATGTCGCTCAGACGTCCTACTGTGGCATGTTTGTCTTTTACTTTCAATATAAGCCCTTTATGTGATGTCGCTCAGACGTCCGACTGTGGCATGCACTGCCTTTTATTTTCTATTATAAGCCCTTTATGTGGTGTCGCCTTGACGCCCGACGGCGGCATTGTTATTCTTGCATTTTTCCTCTCGAGGAGTCATTCAGACCCTCGTTTGGCACCCAGTATATTATTTTGGGATTTCGGGAGGACTACCGCCCGACTTCTCTTTATTTTTCCCGTGCATGATTATTCCGTTGTTTGAGTGCACTTGTTATTTCTGTTCATATGCATCATGTCTACATTTGTTATATCTTATGTCCGACTGTCTTGCGAGTACTTTCATAGTACTCACCTGGCTTGTTGATTTGGCCAGATGTTGACGAAGGCGATCTCATGGATGAAGAGTTTGATAGTGAGTCCGACGCCTAGAGGAGTCCCAGTCAGCCCCGTGCGATCCTGGATATTGGTCACTTGTATTATATACGCTTCCGCCACCCGCAATAAGTCTCCTCGAGCTTCACCCCAACGCTCGAAGAGCTGTAGTTTTCAGGAGTCATATCACCCGCTTCGCGGTGATATTTTCACCATCGTTGTTATCATGAGTTAGTAGTTATGCCACCCTATCCGCCGTTGTGTTTTATCGGCGTACATGTAATAAATTGTTGAGCAGTCTCCGCTCAACCTTGTATTATATTCAGTACTCCTGGTATTTTTCTTCTGTGACCAAGATATTGTCTACCAGTGAGAAGGAATTCTTCTTTACTGGTCCGCAAAAGGGATTGGTCTCTCAATAAATATTTTATTGAAAAACCGGTAGTGACACATATCGATGAACCGGCCGTGTCAAGCAGTGCGCGAAACCGTAATCCAACCCGTCGCCATAACCCGGCGGGCGGCGGTGGTGATGCTCAAGATGTGGTGGATCGTGCTAGGGCACGTCGAGAGGCCGAGTTAGCGGCGCAGCATGAAGCCCGCCAACTTACTCCGGTTCGTCCAACCACGTCGGTGGAACCAGGGGTTACTTCCACCTCTTTGGGAGTACCGTGTCTCGTCCCAGCGCTGCGCAACGCGCGCCTGCCCAAGGATTTCAAGGGCCCACGTAAAGTGCTGAATTACACCGCCGATTTATCCCCCGAGTCATGGGTTGAAAGCTATGAGATGGCAATGGAGATGCTGGATGTGGACGATGCGGCGTGTGGTAAATACTTCACCATGATGCTGGAGGGGACAACCCACACTTGGCTGAAGAACTTGCCAGTTACATCTATTGGGTCATGGGCCGAATTAAAGGCCCGGTTTATCCAGAATTTCAAGGATACATGCAAGCAGCTGATGTCAATTGTGGACTTAGCTGCTTGTGTCCAGGAGGAAGGAGAATCAACAACCCGTTGGGTGCGCCGGGTTTCGGAGATTTTGCATTCATCGGACCGCATCAACGCTGATACATCAGTTTTGACATTGGAACGCAATTGCCGGTTTGCACCTCTGAACTTGAAGTTGGGACGGCTCAAACGTCATTGTAATGACATGGGAACGCTTATGGTAGCTCTGGTAAACTACGCCGACTCTAAGAGTACCAAGGACCCCGAGTCTGACGATGATAAGACAGGGACGGGAAAGAAGAGCGGCAACACCAAGGGGCAGCAGCATAACCCGGTGGGTCATGGAAAGAACGGTAAGCGTAAAGCGGATAACATCTTAGAATTTGTGGCTAACACCAACACACAGGACAAAGGCCAGCGGCGTAAGGGTAAACCGCCCCAGCGTGGCGGAGGACCAAGTCCTAATCCGAAGCGCCTGTCTTATCTGTTAAACCAGCCTTGCCCAAAGCACGGGACGCAGGACAACCGTCCACGCACCTCTGGAAAGATTGTTATATCATGCAGGAGTTCAAAAATTCCGACTTTTTTGGTATGATCATGGATCGGGCGGCGCTTTAGGCCCTGGATCTCATTGGCCGGGTTACGGTGGAGGCAGTTCAGGTTTTCATGGTAATTAGAGCGGACATAGCAATCAGGGAAGTCAAGGTGGTTATAATCATCAGGGAAATCAGCAGCAACAGCAGCAGTCGGGTTACCAGAGCAACCCGAAGCAGTTGAACAGTGGACAGTATCATGTCTTCACCACTAGCCTGTGCAAGCGCGATTAGAAGCTTCATAAAAGGGCAGTGAATTCCGTTGAACCGGCGGTGCCCCGTTACTTATGCTGGTCTGAGCAGCCGATCGTGTGGAGTAGGGAGGATCATCCGCCCCGGGTTGATAATTCGGGTCATCTGGCATTGATGGTGGTGCCTCAGGTAGGCGGATATAAGTTCACCAAGGTACTCATGGATGGAGGGAGTAGTATCAATATCCTTTATTACGAAACTTTCCGTCGCATGGGGTTAACAGATAAGAATCTTAAACCGTCCAACACGGTCTTCCATGTTGTGGTGCCTGGTAAATCGGCGTATCCCGTTGGTAAGATAGCTCTGGAGGTTGCTTTTGGTGATGAGCATGATTCAAGGTCGGAGACCTTGACCTTCGAGGTGGTGAAATTAAAAGCCCGTATCATGCCTTGTTTGGACGGCCAGCTTATGCCAAGTTCATGGCAAGGCCCTATTATGTATATCTGCAGCTCAAGATGCCGGGTCATAAGGGTACCATCACGGTTCATGGAAGCCGTAAGATCGCCTTGGAATGTGAAGAAGGTGATGCAGCATATGCTGAGTCGGTTTGTGCAACAGAGGAGTTGAAGTTCTAAAAGGACAATGTTGATCCAGCGGATATGACTTCTTTGAAAAAGCCAACTACAGAGCATGATCCGGCCTTGAAGTTTAAAATGGCTGATGAGACTAAGCTGGTTGATTTTGTTCCAGGCGAATCATCCAAGCAGTTTAGCATCAGCGCTAACTTGGATCCAAAATAGGAAAGCGCGCTCATCGAGTTCATCCGTGAGAATCGGGACATCTTTGCGTGGAAGCCTTCTGACATGCCAGGTGTACCAAGAGAACTCGCTGAGCACACTCTCAATGTCGATCCCAAGTATAAACCGGTCAAGCAATTTCTTCGCCGGTTCAATGAAGAAAGACGCAAGGCTATTGGTGAGGAAGTAGCCAGGCTCTTGGCGGCTGGGTTCATTGTTAAAGTATTTCACCCTGAATGGTTGGCTAATCTGGTGCTGGTGCTAAAGAAGAACGGCACTTGGCGTATGTGTGTGGACTACACAGATTTGAACAAGGCTTGTCCGGCAGATCCTTTTGCTCTCCCTCGTATTGATCAAATCATTGATGCTACGGCGGGTTGTGAGCGTTTGAGCTTTTTGGATGCGTATTTTGGTTACCATCAGATCAAAATGGCAGTTAAGGAGCAGGAGAAGACCGCGTTTATAACTCCTTTTAGAGCCTTTCTGCTATGTGTCTATGCCTTTTGGGCTCAAGAGTGCCCAGGTTACTTATCAGCGCTATGTGCAGAATTGTTTTCATGATCAGACCGGCCACAATCTTCATGCTTATGTGGATGATATTGTGGTAAAATCCAGAAAGAAGGAGACCTTGATAGATGACTTGAAGGAGACCTTTCATAACCTCCGGGTTTATAAAGTGATGCTTAATCCAGCCAAGTGTGTTTTCAGTGTACCCGCAGGCAAACTCATGGGATTTCTGGTGTCTAACAGGGGCATTGAAGCTAATCCGGAGAAAATCAAGGCTATAACTTCGTTGGCTAAACCGAAGTGTATCAATGATGTTCAACGCCTGGCAGGCCGGATTGCCTCCTTGAGCCGGTTTATCAGTCGCCTTGGTGAGAAGGCCATCCTTTTATATCAGATGCTGAAGAAAACGGATGACTTCGTCTGGAGTGATGCCGCTAATGATGCCGCTAATCTACAGGTTCTTGCTGCTCCTGTTGATAAAGATCCATTGTTGCTATATGTGGCAGCTAACGCCTGGGCTGTTAGCGTGGCTATTGTTGTGGAGCGCAAGGAGGCTGGAAAGGAGTATCCGGTTCAACGGACGGTTTATTATATCAGTGAGGTACTTATTGAGTCCAAGCAAAGGTACCCACATTGGCAGAAGCTGGTGTATGGAGTTTTTATGGCAAGCTGGAAGCTTAAGCAATATTTCCAAGGTCATCCCATCACTGTGGTTAGCTCTGCTCCTTTGGGGGATATAATCCAAAACAGGGAAGCAACTGGCCGGATTGCTAAGTGGGCTATTGAGCTTGGGCCTCACGGGTTAAAATATATGCCCCGGACGGCGATCAAATCTCACGCACTTGTGGATTTCATCCATGACTGGACAGAATTACAGGCGCCAGAAGAGAAGCTGGATCATACTCATTGGACTATTCATTTTGATGGTCCAGGCAATTGGAGGGCTCGGGGGCTGGAGTCGTATTAACTTCCCCACGAGGTGATAAGTTTTGTTATGTTCTCCATTTAATGTTCCCTTGCACTAACAATGCAGCTGAATATGAGGCTTTACTCCATGGTCTTCGAATGGCTAAAGAGATGAATCTAAGCCGAGTTAAGTGCTTCGGTGACTCGGATCTGGTGGCTCAACGGGTGTCTGGTACTTGGGACTCCAAGGACCCACTCATGGCAGCATATCGTCGAGAGGTGGATATTGTTGCAGATCACTTCAAAGGTTATCAGGTTGATCATGTGGACCGGCAGAAGAATGAAGCGGCGGACGCTTTAAGCCGCTTGGGTTCCCAACGTAAACCAGTTCCGCCCAATGTCTTCCTGGATGTGCTGCATAATCCGTCCGTCAACCTCCCTGACGAAGAGGATTTGGTTGTTCCTGATCCGGAGGCTCAGTTGGTGGCGGCTCTTCATGTTATCCCGGATTGGACGGTTCCACATTTGGCGTATATGAACTGGGGCGAGTTACCAGAGGATGAAACTTCGTCCAGGCAGATAATCCGGCGGTCCAAGTCCATGACTATTATCAATGGAGAGTTACATCATTGCAGTGTGACAGGGGCGTTTCAACGTTGTGTATCTCCTGAAGAAGGCCGTGAAATTTCGCGTGAGATCCACGAAGGAGATTGTGGTCACCACGCCGGTTCAAAGTCCCTGGTAGCAAAAGCTTTTCGTCATGGCTTCTATTGGCTGACGGCTCATGCTGATGCGGAAGACTTGGTGAAAAAATGCGACGGCTGTCATAAGTTCTCATGTCGAGCCCATGTTCCGGCCCAGGAATTGAGGATGATTCCAATCACTTGGCCGTTTGGAACATGGGGGCTGGACATGGTTGGGCCCTTTAAGAGATCCAAGGACAAGAAGACCCACCTTTTGGTGGCGGTTGATAAGTTTACTAAGTTGGTGGAGGCAGAGCCAGTCAGTAAGTGTGATGCAGCTACGGTGGTTCAATTCATCAAGAAGGTCATTTTCCGGTTTGGTTTTCCACACAGCATTATAACTGATAATGGTACCAATCTGTCCAAAGGTGCTATGAAGGAGTTCTGTCCACGTGAGCACATCCGGCTTGACGTATCAGTGGCTCACCCCCAGTCTAATGGTCAAGCAGAGAGAGCCAATCAAGAGATCTTGAGAGGCATCAAGCCCCGGCTTATGGTTCCTTTGCAATGGACGCCGGGTTGTTGGGTGGAGGACTTACCTTCTGTGTTATGGAGCATCAATACCATGCCCAATAGATCCACGAGTTATACACCTTTTTCATGGTTTATGGAGCGAAGGCAATTCTCCCTAGTGACATCCGTCATGACTCGCCTCGTGTGGCGGCGTATGTTGAAGCTGACAATGAGAAGGCACGACAGGAAGCACTTGACCTGTTGGACGAGGAGCGTGACATTGCGGCGGCCCGTTCGGCGATTTATCAGCAAGATCTACGTCGTTATCACAGCCGCCGGGTTAAAACCAGAACTTTTCAAGAAGGCGATCTGGTGCTCCAACTCATCCAGGATCAGACAGATATGCACAAGTTATCCCCGCCTTGGGAAAGACCCTTTGTGGTCAGCAAGAATTTGCGTAACGGGTCATACTACCTTATAGATGTTCGAGAGCACAATGACTCACGTAAATCGGAGGAGGAGATCCACCGACCATGGAATATCACTCATCATCGGCCCTACTATACCTGAGCCATAGGCTCTGCTTATGTACATAGTTATGAGAATGTATATATTATGATAAATATAATAAACCGGAGCCTCAGCTAAAGCGGGGTATCTGTTGTTTTTTCTTACATCATGTGTGGTTACATGCGGGCTTCTATTTTATAAAGCGGCATCCGGTTTACCCCTTGATTCAGCTTGTAAAAGCTTTATATAAAAGTCACTTGGGGGCTTGGTCGTATTCGAACCATAGCTGCACCTCTTGATTGGCGCAAGGCCACCAGAAAAATCACTTGGGGGCTTGGTCGTATTCGAACCATAGTCACACCTCTTGATCAGCTCAAAGCCAAATTATTTCGGGGCCAAAGAGAGTGTTGCAAAAGAACAACTCAAACATAGGCACCACTGAGCACAGCTCAAAATATTGCTTGGGGATTCTTTGCTATCGCAATGAACAAAGAATCTACACTTGTAATAGGCTATCAAGCCACGGCTTGGAAGCCTGGTGTATGCACCTAAAACCCCGGGTTAGCCTGCATTTTTTAAGTAAGTCACCCGTCCAGGTAAACCTGGTATGACCCGCCAAACTTCGACAAGTCAATCTAATAAGACCCTGAACTTGTCAAAGTTAAAATGACGATTGGTTAAGATTGAGGACCATCTTAAAAGGCTTTGTGAAATGGTTTAACTCAGTGGCCTGGCAGCCCATGAAAAGCCTCGAATTTGGCGCCTGGCAGCCCGTGAAAAGCCTCGACTACAATTTTTTTCGTATGCTTTTATTTGCAAAGTTTTTTCTCTTTTGATGACATTTATAATGTTCTGATAAAATGGCGTTCATTAAACCCGGCTTGGCTTTCAACTACAAGTTGTTAGTATCTGATCAATCATAATCCAGAGATTATTAACCCGGTCCGATTTTGACTACAAGTCGCCAAAATTGAATATGAATAAACCGGTGTTTATCATAACCCGGAACGGTTTTATCATAAACCGGAACAATATGACAGAAGATTAGGGTTATTACCCTCATTACAAAAGTTGGTCAGCCAACATTATGACTCAAGGTCACAAGTATCAATTATTTTCATATTTCATTATCCTTTTATAGCCTTGGTTAGAAACCCTGGCCATATATCTGGGCATCATGACCCGTCCGGCAGTAAACTGCCAGGACACTATTAACTTTTTGTGCAGGAATAGCATGAATAAATCGCTACGGATTATGAATATCAAATGTCTTAAGCATAGCCGATTAACAAGCGTCAGTCATAAATAAATATGCACGATGACATAGCAGACCTAGTATTTTAACTAGCCTATTACAAGGCGTTTCAGTGCCCAAAAGGATACTTGTTTCTCGACAAGCATTGCAGCACGTGGAAGGCTAAACCGGCCACCGGATCATGATTCCTCACCAGCTTGACTTGACACTTGTGGATCACCTTGCACCGATTCATCATCTTCCTCACTACCCAGTGGTTGGAAGTCAATGGTTGCCCAGTCGATCCCAGTTAGGGCTTGGAATACAGCTGCATCGCTTATAAGGGTGGACGGTTCAATGTCAGGGGCATAGGTGTGCTTACGGATTGGCGGGATAAGATTTTGCGCTTCAGGGGTTGGTGCAGCAACCTGTTTGTTTTTGTCGTCATAACTCACCTGGTAATATGAGAGATCAGCCTCTTCAGCCAGTTGACAAGCCAGTGGACGTACTTCCCGGTTTATGGCTCGGAGGTCATCATTGCCAAATTCTGATCCGTCTTCTTTTAAGCTGGGATAGCCTTTATCCACTTCCACCGGATCAAAGTCAGGCACCCATGCTTTTGCCCGGGTTAGTGCGGTCAGAGCACCTACCCTTGCAGCAGACCTCTTTAGCTCTTCTACCCAGGCAGGCAGCATAGACAACCTTTCTAAGGTTTCCTTGATTAAAGTGGGGGGAGGCTTGTTGTGTGAAGCGGTACAGATGATCCGTTGTGCGCCGGTGCATAACTTCTCTATAAGAGTATAGGCAGCCTTCAGCTTTTTCTGTACGTCAGAGCCCAGATGACTAATGCGAGTCCCTGCATATTTACAACCATCAGTAAACCGGCAAAGTATGGGAAGATTTGTTGAAAGTGTGAAGCCAGGATGTTTACCAAACACAGCAGCCGTCATGGCATGTATCTGCCGCTTTACGCCAGTCAGCTCATCTACTACCGGTTTAAGAGCTGCTTCTGCATCTTCGGCTCTTTTTTGCAAAGCAGATTTTTCTGTGTCCCAATCCGCCCGCTCCTTATTGAAACTCTCCTTCAGCTTTTCCATAGCGGCTAAAGCGCTAGTCAACTCATCCTTGGCCTTGGAGGTTTCGGCTTGCTGAGACTTGATGTTTTCTTGCAGATCGGCAGTTTGAGTTTCCTTTTTGCTCAGTTCAGCCTACAAGAGACAGATATATCATGAGTTGACGGTACATATTTGAAGTACCAAGCACATAACAAGTTATGCACCTGATACTTGGGGGCTAATGCATATTTGCTTGTTCTCAGAAATTTCTACAAGTCCCAAGCACAATACAAGTATTACTCTTGGCACTTGGGGGCTAATGTATGTTTGCTCAAAGTAACATTATGGGTATCCTTCTAAAAGTTCCGGTTCATCTTTATAAGTTAAACCGGACCTTGGGGACTACACTTGCGAAAATTACAGTATTATAAAAGTACCGGTTCATCTTAAAAAGATAACCCGGCCCTTGGAGGCTAAAAATGCAAAGTCAAGATATTACAAAGTACCAGTTTAGACGAGTATCATAAACCGACACTTGGGGGCTACTGGAGTTTGATATTTGAATTGGACATAAGAGAGAAGCAGTTATGTGGTTACCTCATATCGCTCCTTCACCAGATTTACCAAACCAGCTTCATACTCACGACTTGTATACAGACGGTTCAAGAAGCTAGAATGAATGTCTTGAGCGCTGAGGTGGGCATAGCTTGATAAATCGGCATTCCACTTGCCTTTGCCGATAGCAGAAAGCTCGTCCTTGGTAGTATGCTTTGATAAAGCGACAGGATTGCGAGGAGTGGTGTGGACAATGCCAGTAATCATAATATCATCTTCTTCACCATCAGCGGCCTTCACAGGAGTCGATGGTTTGTCGGCGGCTTCAGCTGGACTTGCCGGTTTATCAGTGTCGCGGACTGGACTAGTCGGTTTATCGGACTGACTCATTGGATCAATTTCCACTTGATCAGCAACAAAGTCATGATCCTGTGGCGGCGGATCATTAAGTATGGCGTCAGCGTTGGTATCTTCCAGATCTGGAGTCTTCTCCGGTTCAACAGCTGTATGGTCGTCAGCCGCTTTATTTAACCGGGCCTTCTTACTGGGTCTGGGTTTAGCACTGAGAAGAACAGATATAAAAGATCAGTATAGTATGCAAAAATAACACATCAAGGATAAAATCAAAGGCATAGCTCACCCAGGAACTGTCTTGAGGGCTGGAGGCTGTGTGGCCATTGACTCGCCAGAGGATGAGTGAGGCGTGCCCTGATAATTTGAATCAGACGGATTAAGAGGCTGACGGAAACAACCCGCCTTGGGACAAGAAGTGTCAGGAATGTAAGAGACCTCTGATTGATGTTTCCGGACTGGAGAATTTGGTAAACCGGCTGAGGTGACTACCTGTCCACTATGCCGGGTTGTGCGGCGAGTTTTGTGTTGCTGCGTCTTCAAAAGAAAGTTTGGGTCCAAGTGAGCAAGGGGGTGAGAAAATTTTACTTTCCGGTTTGCTCGACGGATTTTCGGTGTTGGCAGAGGATCAGAACCGGAGGAAAGGATAATTACCTCTACATCATCAGCTTGGCTGCCTTCGGCATCGTCCTGATAAGGGTCATTGTCAATGAGATGTATGAAAAATGAACCAAGAGAGTCAAGTTCTACCTATGAGTCCGGATTAGCCAAATCGGCATCAGCATTTGGCTCGGAAGACGCAGTGCTCCTCTTCTTGGCAGGTTTTTTAACAACCTTGGTCTTCAGGTGAAGTGGCTTAGCCGGTTTATCTTGTGGTTTTGCCGGTTTATCCTATGGTTTTTTCTTCCAGAACGGATTATCACCCTGTCCAAGATGGACAAAATTTTGAGAGAATATTTAAAGAAGCAAGTTAGAACAAAAAAGTTATGTGATCCTTACAGTTGGCGGTTTGTTAGAAACACAGAAAGGACTTAATCCGGTCTGGCTACAGACAACCTCCGGTTCATTCAACATCTTCTTCACAGCCTCGGTAACTTCAACATCTGTAAGCTGAATATCAATGTGTCGTTGAGGGTCCTTTAAACTCCCGGTGTGTTCACACATTAAACCGGGGTGCCGACTTAAGGGAAGTATGGTCCAAGTTATCCAACAACGAGCAAAGTCAACACCTGTTAAACCGTTTGCCATAAAGGCTCTAAGCTTTGAAAGTTGTGGAGCATAGTTGGACCTCTCCTTTGCAGTTAGTCTCTGAGGAAAGGGATGTGTATTGCTAAGACGGTGAGGGTGGTAACCCGGCAAAGGATTTTCGTCAGTTGGAGATGTGTCTTTGCAATAAAACCAGGTTTGGTTCCACTCCTTAGGGTGACTGTGAAGCTTGGCGTTAGGGAAGATGACATCCTTCCTCTTTCGAATCGCCATTCCGCCGAGTTCAGTGTTGGGTCCATCTGTGAACTCTGTGCGACGGTTTAAATAAAAGAAATCCCTAAACAATTCAACTGTGGGTTCCTATTGAAGATAAGCCTCGCAAAAGACTTGGAAATTGCAGACGTTGGACACAGAGTTTGGACCGATGTCTTGAGGGTGGAGCTGAAAACTGGCAAGCACATCTCGGAAAAACTTTGAACCAGGAGGGCTAAAACCTCGACCCAGATGGTCAACAAAAACAACTACTTCTCCGTCTTTTGGTTCAGGAGGATTTTCCGGACTAGGGGCCCTCCAGTGGATGACCTCTTTCTTGGCTAAAGCGCCAGTTGCGACACATCTGTCTAATTGTTCTTCAGTGACCCGGGAAGGAACCCAGTTGCACCCATAGACTTGTTTGGCCATTTCAATGGAAAGCTGAAACATGGTTATTGCCGGTTTATGGTTTATGATGGACAAGTATAAAGCGGTGCAAGAGCAAAAGAAGACATAAATATGTACATATTGTTAAACCGGAATCAGACATGGGAGATGTGCAAAGATAAAGTAGCTTGGCGGTTCAACATGGGACTAATCGTACCTGTCGGGTCGTCGTTTTTCTATGAGATTAAACCGCCTATTCTAGTATTGAAGATACAGATTTAAGATGCATAAGTGAAGGAAAAACAAGTTTCATAGCTTGGCATAGTAATTTTAGATCTCCAGTGCGTTGGAAAATCAAAATATATTCTGACCTAAAGCGCAGGTGCTTAAGCAGTTTAATGCTTCTAGATGAGTTTTTTTACCCAAAGCAGCCGTTCTAGTGAGGAAAAAGGAGTTTTAATTGCAAAGGCACTGGAAAATATCAGATCTAACTCGCTATTTGTACTACTGAAGAGGAACAAGGAAGAACAGCTCCAAGAACTACGAAGAACTCCGATAAGTACAAACCCTAATGATAAGATCTAGGGGAGAAGATTTACAAATGTCAAAAGAACAACGGAGAGGCGCCACGGCTTTCTGGTACGACCAGGTTGATGCAGCGGCCGTTGTTGAGGCAGATGCAAAGATTGACGGCGGCGGCAGAGCTCGAAGGTTCGGTCGGCGCGAGGAAGAAGACGATGCAAAGAGGCACGGGGGGGAGATGGAAAGACCCCCTGGTCCTATTTATAAAGGAAAAGGATAAGTGACATGCACGAGAATCGAAGAGCCCAAAAGTTAGATATACGACAGAGCTGTCGCCTCGATTGTCGGAGGCTCATTAAGGAAGGTGAGCTATATGCAATTTTTAATAGCAGGTGACGTCATGACGGTTTATCACAATTCTGGAAGATGACATCATGGCGGTTTACAAGATTTCTATGAAGATGATGATGTGTTGAAGATTGACATGAACCAGTTCAAATCAATCTGGGGCGTAATGTTGGGGATATTACTATTGGGCGTAAACCGGCCAGGAGAGGCCGGGTTATCCCCATAATGGTTCACTATACCTGAAGCCCATGAAGACAGACGGTGGTGCTTTATGAAGGCCCAGGGCCCAAAGACGGTTTAAGGTCTATAGACGTAAACCGACACTGATATGTAAACTTGTGTTGTAAGATAGAAAGAGCAGAGACCGAGCCGGACCCGTTTATGAGCCGGCCTCGGGACCCTGTAAACCGACGGCCGTCAACCCATGTATATAAGGGGACGACCCGACGGCGGTTTAGGGACAACAAACAACAACTCGAGAGCCAGGCATAGCGAATTCGCTCCCTGGTCATCGAAACCCTAGCAATTCTACAACAACTGGATTAGGCCTTTACCTTCACCGCAAGGGGCCGAACCAGTATAAACTCTCTGCGTCCTTTGTCCGCGTTAACCCCTTTAAGCTAACCCGTCGCGATGGATCCACGACTAAGTCCTTTTTTTAGGACATCTTCCATGACAAAACAACGACAGAATTGTCTTGGGCAGGGGCTGCTCCTCCCGGGCACAACTGCCTGCCGCATCGGCGGCGCCTCTTCCACCACCGTCGCTGCAGCGGCTTCCACCGAGGTCTTGATGGCGGCAGTGGCGGTGGTTGTTGCATCGATGATGGGGGCGGCGGAGGTGCACGGTAGTGGGAGCCGAGCGCGGGGGCTATTAGAGAGGAGCGGCGGAGGGCTGCGAAGATTGGATCTGATCGGGATGGAGAAAGGAAGAGGACGACGTGAGATGAGATAGTGATTAGGGTGGATCGGTGTGTGGTTAAATGGGATTCGTTCCGAAAGTTTTGCCACCCCGCCTAGTTAACTTAAAATTTTCATTCTTGGCGCACAAGAGAGCAAATGGATTGCGGGTTTGACACGTACTGTACCGTGTATGTGTAATTTTTTTGCGGGTGTAGAATCTGTTCTGATAATAAGTAAATAAAGTGAAAGGTATGAGGGGTGCCTTTCTTTTCAGAAAAACATAACGTACAATGTACTGTACGTGTATAATCTGATCCAAATATTAGGAAACATTGGATTATTTTACTCCTCTACATGTGGGTTAGACATAAATACAAATGTCTGTAACTAAGTTGCTGATGTTGCCTGACAAAAAAAATCATGATGTAGGCCGTATATAGTCCTACGACATGATAAAGATACGTTCGCACAGTTTAGATCAATGTGTGAACTCTACACCCACCCACCCC